>NW_026068009.1:2352046-2397798 GCF_014885135.2 Alexandromys fortis
AGGGACAGTGATTGTAAGACAAAAGGGTGCTCAAGTTACCATGAGAAAAACCTCAAATATCTCATCTTCCAGGGATTACCTAGTTATAGAGCATAGTAGGTGGTAAATGAGCTAATAAAGTAAGTAATATAATTCTATGTTGGAGTCCTCATTTTAAGTGTTAAAGTAACATTTAACATCAAGATTGTGGCAATATATATAAATAGTTTTCAGGAAAAGAATACATTATATTTTGATAGGAAAATAATCCCAATATTATGCCATCCAGGTAGCATGAAATTTTCTCTGTGTTATTTGGACAATGGAAGATTCATGTATGAGAAACGTTAGAAAACAAGAAAAAATACAAAGTGAGCTTTGTTACATGTTGTCTGAGCTTTTAGCTTTTTTTATTCATTTCTCATGAATATAATTGAGCTCCAAAATTAACCTATTCACTGACATTAATTTCTAGTTGAATACTGACTGATCTGCTTGGGGAAGAATGTAATAATTCTTGTTTTTTATACAACAATTTTGTTATCCTATCTCCATTCTCCACATAGAACAACCTGCCTGTGTTTCCCAGAACATATGCCATCTGAATCCACTGGCACTGTCTTCATTGTTTGATTACCGCCTCACACTTCTTTCAAATGTAGCTCTACCCATGTGACTTGAGTCTTCATAGTAACAGAAAACCCTTCCTAGTCTTTTTGACTAGGTCACATCTCGCCTGTGTCATGCTTTCTAGACAAGCATCAAAAAATATTCCTGTTCTAAGCTCGATTTGTCTATCTCTAAGCAGATACTATATTACCCTTGTATTTATCACATTTAAAGTTCAAAAGGACAAAAATTATCTCTGTTGTTTTTCATTCAAACAGTGTAGAGTAATTTCATGCATAGCTGATAGTCAAAAGATTTCTAGTTTTTATTTGTTATTTGGTCTTGCTCTTACTCTGTCTCTCTACCTCTCTCTCAGAATGTGTGTATGCATGTGTGTATCTGTGCCCCCTACCTAAGTGTAGGCATTCACTGGGGTCAGAGAACTATTACAAGAGCTGGTTCTTTTCTTCCACTTTGTGGATCCTGGGGTTAAATGTATATAGTCATGCTTGGTGGCAAGAAAATTTAAACATTGAGCCTTATTATTTACTCAAACATTTTTTTGTCTTTTTAAATTATTTATTAAGAATTTTGCAGTGTATTTTTATCATATTCTTTTTTTGTTTCTTATTGATTTTATTGAGCTATACATTTTTCTCTGCTCCTCCCTGCATTTTGCCTCCCCTTCAACCCTTTTCCATAGTGTACATGCTCCCAATTTATCAGGAGATCTTTTCTTTTACTACTTCCCATGTATATTAGATCCATGTATGTCCTTCTTAGGGTCTTCATTGTTGTGTAGATTCTCTAGGATTGGGATTTTTGGGCTGATTTTTTTTTTTGCTTTATGTTTCAAAAACCACTTATGAGGGAGTACATATGATAATTGTCTTTCCGGTTCTGGGTTAACTCACTCAATATGATGTTTTCTTGCTCCATCCATTTGCCTGCAAATTTCAAGATATCATTTTTCTCTCTGCTGTGAATTACTCCATTGTGTAAATGTACCACATTTTCCTTAGCCATTATTTGATTAAGGGAGAGTTAGGTTGTTTCCAGGTTCTGGCTATGACAAAGAATGCTGCTATGAACAAAGTTGAGCACATGTCTTTGTGGTACAACTGAGCATTCTTCGGATATATAACCAAAGGCAGTATTGCTGGGTCTTGAGGAAGGTTGTTTCCTAATTTTCTGAGTAATCATGATACAGATATCCAAAGGAGCTATACCAGCTTGCATTCCCACCAGCAATGCAAAAGTATTCCTTTTACTCCACAACTTCTCCAGCACAAGTTGTCATCAGTGTTTTTGATCTTGGCATTCTTACAAGTATAAGATGGAATCACAGAGTTGTTTTGATTTGCATTTCTCTGATGACAAAGGATGTTGAGCATTTCTTTAAATGTCTTTCAGCAATTTTAGATTCCTCTGTTGAGAGTTCATATTGAAAAGCAGAAAACCCAAGATAGCCAAAATAGTCCCGTACAATAAAATAACATTTGAAGGCATCACAATCCGACTTCAAGCTCTACTACAAACTACAGTACCGTAAACAGCCTGGACCAATGGAACTAAATCAAAGACCCAGATATTAATCCTCACACCTATGAACACCTGATTTTTGATAAAGAAATAAAAAATGCAAAATGGAAAAAAAGAAAGCATTTTCAGTAAATAGTGCTGGCATAACTGGATATCAACATGTAGTAGAAGGAAAATAAATCCATATCTATCATCATGCATAAAACTCAAGTCCAAATGGATCAAAGTCCTCAACATAAAGGCAGCCACACTGAATCTCATAGAAGAGAAAGTGGGAAGCACCACTTGAACACATAGGCACAGGAGACCACTTCTTAAATATAGCACCAGTAGCACAGACACTGAGAGAAACAATTAATAAATGGGACCTCCTGAAACTGAAAAGATTCTGTAAAGCAAAAGACATGGTCAACAAGACAAAACAGCATCCTACAGAATGGAAAAAGACCTTCCTCAACCCCACATCAGATACAGGTCTGATCTCCAAAATATATAAAATACTCAAGAAATTGTTCATTAAAATAACAAATAACCCAATAAAAAATAGAGTACAGACCTAAACAGAGAACTCTCATATTCTTTTCCATTTCCTATCCCCCCAAGTTTCTCATTCTACCCACCCAACTTCATGATTTTCCTCTCTCTTAAGAAAAGAGAGAAAGAGAAAATAACACTATACAAGCATTTAGTCCAATTTGTGTTGGCCAGTTACTTGTGAGACTCATGAGCTTGAGGCCTGCCCTCAGCTATGGTTAAAATACCTGGTGTCATTTCATTGATGGACATTTACTTTTCCTTTCACAGAAATTGCAAATATCTTCTTGTAGAGGAATAGAAATTTGTGGCTACTTCTCCTCCTTCACAACTGGGATTTTGCATGAAGCGAGGAGTGCATGTTCTGTGAATACTGTCACAGTCTCTGTGTCTGAAAGACTGTGTTTCCTTGGAAGCATTCATCACCTGTGGCTCTTACAATCTTTCCTCCTCCTTTCCATATGTGTGTACTTATACATATATGTGTGAATATACTTATATGCATATATTATATATGTAAATATATTCATATTCATCTGAACATTGAGGAGAAAGGTTTGATGAAGATACTCCATTTATGACTGAGTGCTGCAAAGTCTCTTACTGGGTTTGTCCAGGTATGGGACTCAGTGGTAGCTCTGTACTTTCAGAGAATCTTCTCTGATATGAGATAAATAGTGCACTCATCTATGGATAGAGCAATAGATGATTAAGCATTGATTTGTTCCTATGTTTATGTAACAGTTTCCCTTTCATTCAAAAGCCTCGAATGAAGGAATCTAATGTCAACTGTCTAGCCTCACTGACAAAATCAAGTATTGTTTTCATCTCATGCAATAAGACATAAACCCAAAATTAAATCAATAATATATCCCTTTTTTAAATCCCTCAATTCATTAGTGACATTTCAATTTTCCCTTTTCCAGTTTTTAAGAATATGATTATCCATTTCATCTACTTCTTTTCACTCTTGAAATTGTTGCTACTTTTGTTCCTTTGAAGGCCTTCAGAAACTTTAGCTTTCAAAGAACTTTTTATTTTTCTGACCATTACTCTCATTGTCATCCTCACGCTCTGTGTACTTTCTCATTTTATTCTTTGAATATGCTTCTGTTGAATTATTAGAGTAGGCTGCCCACTGTTCTTTCAATTCACCATCTTTAAGTCCACCACAAATTATTATTTTATTTAGCATTTCATGCATCAGTTCATTATTAATATAAATACTCACTAAACCTGAACAAAAGGTTGATGTAATATTCATCTCACCTTACATTTTAAATTTAATTTTGACAATTTCATACATGCATGCAATGTAATATGATCACAAATTCCCCTCATTTTTCTTACTCTAACTCCCCCTAATCACGATCAATGTGCCCCATCCTCTTTAAGCTTTGTGTCCTCTTTTAATATTTTACCAGTCTGCTGTGCCTAATTAATGCTGCTCGCATGTACATGGGTAAGTGGGCATCCTTTGAAGAATGCCCATACCACCAAACTAATATGACTCCATGACTGCTAACAACTAGATAAAATTACTCACTTAAAGTGGGACATCATGCATTTTCCCCCAATTCCTAGAAGGAGTTTAGCAGTTTAGATATCATGCCAGTCGTATGCAGGTAACAGCAGTTATAGTAACTTCATGAGTGCAATAACCAGCTTCAGTACCCAGAAGCCAACATTAATAGCATGCCCTCCTATCATCTGGTCATCATGCATTTTATTTTTTTTCTCTGAACATTGAAGTCAGAATTGACAAAGATGGCTCACTTATGCAAAAACAAAGATAAATTAACAACCACAAAAATACGTATTTTCACCACTTTGTCCAACTATGAGTTTCTGTGACAGAATGCCCAGTGTATAAAGAAGCTCCTATGACCAAGATTAAGAACAGTCCAGGTTGAGAGTTAAAATATAAATACTTTGAAGGCTGTTAAACAAGAAGAATAATAGCTTCCACACTAGGGACTATGACCTTCCTGAGCTATATATGAGCTTTTGACAAGGTTCACAGTAGCAAGTATGAATTCTTTCCTGTGGAACAGGTCTCATATTCAATCAGAGACCATTGATTATCACATAGCAGTCATGCCTTGATTCATGTTTCAGCCTGTTTGGTAAATCAGTAGTAGTATCATAGGATGCTGACCTATAGTTATGCCATCTCATGAAAGTGTTCTTAGGAAAACTTTAAGTGCTAAAACTATTGTGGGAAAAATTGTCTCTGGTCACTTAGAGCAGCTTTAAATTCCTATAATAAACTAGTTTCTGGACCAGCCATGAATTTCTATACAATGCATCCCAGAGCTAAATGTTAACTGCTTGGTCATTTAATTGCTATCTCTCCCCTTCTGTAAACAATGCTTGCTTGCTGCAGATATCCTAAGCTACCTTTCCATATTGATCACAATTTGGAGGATGTTGTCTTTAAAAATGTGAACAAATTGGAGATTGAGTTTAATTCCACTATTCTACTATGGCTGTCCCACCAACTTTGAGTAAAGATTCCATTGGACTTATTCAGGTCTCTTGGGAGAGTTTCTCTTCAGATACCCCATAAGAGTATCAAAGATCCAGCTTTGGGTAAGCTCATCTGTTGGGGGAGGCTACTTTTTCATTCCCAGCTGCATAGACCAAAAAATAATCATCAAGAAACTATATTACCTGCAATACTGTTTTACCAATAGCTTAAGCATATTTTTGACTAACTCTTATATCTTAAATTAACATATTTCTATTAATCTGTGTATTGTCATATGGCTGTGGCTTACTGGCAATATTCCAGTGCATCTGACTCCTATGAGTGGATACATGCCTTCTTCCTGACTCTTCTCTCTCTACATCTCTGTATGAATTACCATCCTGGCTTTACTCTGTTAAGCCATTGATCAAAAATAGCTTTATTTATTAATCAATAAAAGCAACACATATACATAAGCATTTCCCACATCATTTCCCCTTTTCTGTTTAAATAAAAAGGAAGGTTTTAACTTTAACATAGTCAAATCACATATAACAAAACATATATCAAGTAAGAATTATAGTTACAATATTTATATCTTCTTTATCTTTTATTACAACTAAGGAAAACCATAATTATGATTATCTACTCCTCAGCTCAATGAAAGACTCCAGAAGGATATAATATTACCAAAGTAAATACATGAAGTCCATTGTTGGCAACTTCCAAAATTCTAGAATTGACAGAGGCATCTAGCTATCTGGACAGTCACCCAGAGTTCCTCTGTAATGTTGTAGGCACTCATCTTCAGCCTACTGGCCCATAGTATCTGGCAGATTTTTCCAGGAAACAGAAAATTTCTAAGACAGTTCTAGCTATGTTGGTAGTTTGTCCATCACTTTTTTGTGTGTCCTACAAAAGTGGCAGACACTTTCATGAAGCAGGAACCCTGAAGGAATGTCTCACCTTCTTTAGTAAACTTCAGTAGTCATTCTTCTTTGGGTCCTGCATGTCCAGTTCACAAAAGCATTTCTTGCCAAAATGGCTAACAAACTCCATAAGAAGCTTCTTCTATGCCCATCTTCCATGAGCAGATAAGTTTCACTGCCATGAAAAATCATCAGTTTTTAAAACATGTTAAATGCCATATTCTGTACATCTTTGAAAGGTTTGAAGATAATCTATCTAATTAAAATATAGCTTTATATATCTAGAAAACATAATGTTACTACAAGCTTGACTGTTATAGATGATTCTCTATTAACCTATATTTCTTAATTATACATTATATTTTTAAATGAGCTGCAGAAATATAATATCTTAATCAAGAACAGAAATATTTATATATAACAAAATTGATCTTAAATTTCTATCAATAATGCAAGATCTATACCAATGCAAATCTCTATAGCACATCCCCCTTTAAATATAAACAAACATTTTTAAACTATATTTGAGAAATTGGGTAAACTGCTTCCTGATTTTGTTGGGTGAAGTAATTTTGGGGGGTGTTCATGGTGACCTTTCAGGGGGGAACTTGATCCATCAAGCCATATTATTCTTGAAGGAATCCACAGGTTCTCATCCTCTGTGGAAACAAAATAAGAACCTCTTTTTTTAGAGGAATAAATCCTTAGACCCAAATTTTGAAGATAAAATCAAGATATCTTTGAAATATATATGCTGGTCTTGCTTAGGAACTCGTACAATAAAATGCCTCTCTGTATTTAGCTCATTCACAGTCAAAAAATTTAAAGAAAATGCAATAATTTACATAATCCAGACTCTCTGAATCTTTTCCATCTTTTTGTGGCTTATTTTCCTCTACTCCGTTAATCTATGTCTGTACTTTGTGTACTTAAAGACTTTGTTTTGTTTTTGAAACCATTACTTCCTTTTAACTCTCTATACTCTTTTTCTTCTACCTTCTAAGCCTACATACATTTTTTAACCACACTGCAACCCATTTAGTGCTTTTTTTTTCGTCTGAATTTGTCTTTATTGTGTATCTGCAATCCTTTTCTGACCAGAACTGCTTTGCAAATGTTAAGCAGCATGGCGAGGATTTGCCTTTTGGCTCTTCCCAATTCAATGTGGCACACCTCTGTGAGCCATGCACAGCTCCCCAGTTCTAGATATGCATCCAGTCCATGTTGGGCCATTAAGTATTTTGTAACATGCTGCTCACCGACCCCATTTAAATGCTCTGTAGCAAGACTTCACAAAAGAGTCAGAGTTATTTGTGCTGACAAACCAGGAAGCCAGCTCCTAAAGAAGCTGCACAGCTTTTCTTGCCAAAGATGAGTGAAGAAGATCTGTCTTAAAGGAGCTGCAACTAGTCAGCAAACAGAGTGATAAGCTATGTTAAAGTGTGTGTGTGTGTGTGTGTGCATTTGTTTGTCTAAAATTCTTTTTCAAGCTCTCTCGGGTTTTTATGTGGATTTAGCTGACCACATTGGTGCCAATTTGTTGGAAGAGGCTGCTTGTTAGCTCCCAGCTGCAGAAACTATATTATTTGTAATACTTACCATTTGACTAATAGGTTAAGTATATTTCTGGCTAACTCTTATATCTTAAATTAACCCATTTCTATTCATCTGTGATCACCACATGGCTGTGACTTACTGGCAAGTTTCCAGTGCATCTGCCTCCTGTAGGTATCTACATGGCTTCTTCCTGACTCTGCCTACTCTTTCTCCCTCTACTGTTGTTTGGATTTAAACTTTACTCTGTTAAGCCATTGGCTGAAAGCAGTTTTATTTATTAACCAATAAAAGCAACACCCATACAGATGGACTTCCCACACCACTTACCAATTGCTTTTATCTCCAGGACATCAACATAATACCTTTCAGCACTATGTAATCTAGCCTGCAAGAAGGATGGTTCCTTCCTTTCTCCCTCCTTCCCTTCCTTCCTTTCTTCTTTTTTTCTCTATGTCTCATCAAAGCATCATGTTGATTAAGATTTTATTTTATTTATTTTTTGTTTGGATTTACATCCTGACTGCAGTTTGCCCTTCATTCTCTCCTCCTAGTCCTTTTCCTCCCCCACTACACTCACTCATTCCACGCCACTGCCCCATTCATCACTCTTTCCTGCTTCAGTTTTTCTTCCAAAATGGTCATGCCTCCCATGAATATCATCCAGCCATAGTATATTAAGTTGCAAGGTGACTTGAGGGCCAGGACTCAGGCAGGAAAGTCAAGAGACATAGGATAGAAAGAAACATGACTTGGGGGAAAAAAGCAATGAACTGATTCCTAATGATATTCATAGAATGGTGCCTGGACGAACCTGTCATCAAGGAGGCTTCCACCTAGCAAGAGATGGAAACATGCAAAGACCCACAGCCAAACATTAGACGGACTTCAGGGAAGTAGGGAAGGAAGGGTGACAGTTCAAAGAGAGGTCAAGGAATCCATAAGAAAAACTGCAGAATTGAATAATCTTGGACTCATAGGGGCTCACAGAGACTAAACCTATAACCAGGGAGCCTTCATGGGACTAACCTAAGCCCTCAGCATATGTTATATTTTTGTAACTTATTCTTCATATGAGACTCCTAACAGTGAAAGCAGGAACTGTCTCTGACTCTGTTGCCTGTTTTGAGACATTTTTCTTCTACTGGGTTGCCTTGCCCAGCTCTATAGGAGATGAGGTGCCTAGTCTCACTGCAACTTGATATAGCAAAAAGGATGTTTCTTACCTGTCTTGACAGTGATCTTTGTATGCCCTATGGCCAACATATGTGACACCTTCAGTTATAGTTTATTACCAGGTAAGTTATTCTGGCTAACCAAGAGCAATGGAAATAGGTTGTGTTCTCTTGTAGACCCATTGAGTCTCCCTGACCATTAACTTGTAGGGAGGTATCCAACATCTGAAAATGCAATTTTTGTTTAATGTTCTGTGTCATCCATACATACATTTAGAAATATTATTGAAAATCATCCTCCTAACTAGTAGGTTTCCACAATGTTCTTTCATGATCTTTACTCTTGTTAACTTATTACCCATCCTATACTCTCCCACATGCCCACCTCCATCCCAAAATAAATCTTTAACCCCCAGAAACTCTTACTTCTTTTTTCATATTGCATATATTCTACCATCCTTCCCAAATGTTTGGGTTATAGCAGAGTAAGCTTCCTTATTGCTTTGCCATATAGCCTTTTCTGGGTAATACTTTACCTAAGACCCTGATTTCCCCACTGTTCCCACAGCCATCTGATGAAGTTGAACTATTCCCTGAATTCTCTGTGTGTTTTAATTTTACTTACAACTCCTGTTTCTTCCTCCATGAACTATATTCTCTCATATGCCCTTTTATTTTGTATTTTACAATTATTTTTCCACTAAATCAAAATCATTTCTGATACTTGATATATTTTTTTCTGCAGTTATAATTTTAATTTCAGGCTCAGATTAAAGTTTTAAACCCAGTTTTAAAATTCTTTTGAAAGGTGCCAAGGAGCAAAAACATGACTCCCTTAATACATTCATAAACTGCAGAAAATGAACATTTTAGAAATGATATTTTCATGAATTCTCTATTCTTAATGAACTATAAAATAAAAATTGCAAATGTAAGCCAGTATTTTTTCTTCTGCGGACAAGTTCATAAGTGGTAATGATGTGATATTAGTAAATTTCTTCAGTGATGATTAAGTGGAGAATAGTACTGAAACTGTTTCTAAACACATTATAAAATGCCTGTCAATCAAATAAATTCATACTAGAAGACTAAGAGTTCTGATTTCAGAGAAATGATCATTTATAAACATTCTTAAGCAGCAAAATGTCCCCTTGATAAAATCCAAGGGAAGAGTGTAGCCTCCTTCCTATCATTTGAAAACATGAGTACTTACAAGAAATGGTTAATTTTGCAAGTAGATATTTGTTTTTTTAATCTAATTATGCTGAAGTAAAACTAATTATTGTCTAGTATAAATCTACAACTTGAATCTCCATGTTCAGTTATTAGACAATTTTTATTTTTATTTCAAAATGCATCACAACTGTCATTTTTTGACAGGCTCTCAGACAAAGCCATTTGGCCACCTTCATCAAGTGTTCTGAGTTACTGGACCAGCAGTGAAGATGCTAAAGTCGTTCATGTTGATTACTTAACCTTGTTCATTTATAGCGCATTTTCATGGGCCTCAACCTAAACTAATCTGAAGCAATAAAATGACTATAAACACTTTAGCAGACTCACTAATAAAATTCTAGGACTGAGCTCCATTAATTATTCTCAATGATGATAATAACCTTTGTGCTTAATCAGTTTTATATTTTCTATCCACTTTGTTATACAGTTTTTATGCTCATGAAACGAACATTGGAAAACAGTTCAAAAGTTAAAAAGTATGCTACTGAGAGACGTTTTCTTCATGATATAATTTATTTAATATCCTTTAGTTTCCCTCCATGCTTGCCATGTTCTCATCTCTGTTGGGAGAGAAAGAATGAGTGGAGTTGATCAATAATCGTCATGTTACTGCACACCTACACAGACACCCGCTTCATATTTCATCCCCATTTATCTTGGGTTTGTTATTGCACGATATTCTTTCCTCTGAAATAATTTCCTGCTATCTGGAAAGCATCCTTTAATTTCCTTTCAGGAGTGCCTCCTGAGGTGCAATCTTATTTTCTCTTCCTGCCAGCCCCATTTTCATCTGTACTTGACAGACGCTGTCACTGCTAACCAGCTCTCAGCAATGAAAACCTTTTCGGTTGATTAAAGGCACCATCTTGTTGTGGCCATCAGCTGTCAGTCACTAGAAAGAGAGGCTCCCATCTGCTTGTGTATTTTTTCTTTTTCTGATCTCTGTGATCTCAGCCACATTTGTTTAACTATTTACTTCTTGTCATGGCTTTGATACATTTTATTAATTCTCTCTGCCTATTTGCTTTAAATTTTAATTTTATGTTGGATTAAACTTTCTCCTAGAAAAAAAAAAAAAGCTCACCTGACTTTTAAGATACATTTCATGTTCTTTTTAAGTTCTGTTGTGACTTTTTAGAATAGTTTAAAGTTAGGCAGCTTCATGCAGCTGTAAGAATAAAATTACTTTCCTTTCATGTTTTCAAATGGTCAAAGAAATTGCTGATATTTAGTTTGCCTCTCACTGCAAGGGAATGAGAGAGAAGCTTTTGGTTTCTATGCAACATGGAAAAACATTTCAGTTTATATCAGATAACCAGACATGATTTTCTCAAGCAGTCTGATTTCAACATGTTTGATAATTTTTTTTGGTGTTTTGAATCGTTCCACCCTTGTTTATTA
Source organism: Alexandromys fortis (assembly GCF_014885135.2). Classification (NCBI taxonomy): domain Eukaryota; kingdom Metazoa; phylum Chordata; class Mammalia; order Rodentia; family Cricetidae; genus Alexandromys; species Alexandromys fortis. Next base: position 2,363,476 of record NW_026068009.1, read on the forward strand.
GAAAATTACCAAGTGGAAATCAGTTAGCCTCATAGCAGCACCTAGGTAGACAAACATAAAATGAACTGCCCCTCAGAAGTAACAGAGAAGCAGAGAAGGAACATTCAGATGCTAACAGTCAAGTATTGCAGAAATGATTCACAGTTAGTTTTAATTGTTCACCTAAATATTCCAGGTAATTTCATAATATAAAGTAATAAAAGCATGATTTAAAATTTACTAGGAGATAATTTTAACTATAAAAATATAATATATCTCTCTGTTAGAAAGTTGCAAGGCAGTGGTGGTGCACACCTTTAATCCCAGCACTTGGGAGGCAAAGGCAGGCTGATTTCTGAGTTCGAGTCCAGTCTAGTCTACAAGAGTTAGTTCCAGGACAGGTTCCAAAGCTACAGAGAAACCCTGTCTCAAAAAAAAAGTAATCATAAAACCTTTAAACATTATTCATGAGCCTAATTCAATAAAGATTATTTGAAAATTATAATATAACTTGATCTATATTGCCTCTATTTATGGTTAACTTTAGGCAACATTTTTTCTAGCATAAGCTGTCATCAGTGTTTTTGATCTTGGCCATTCTTACAGGTGTAAGATGGCATCTCAGACTTATTTTGATTTGCATTTCTCTGATGACTAAGGATGTTGAGCATTTCCTTAAGTGTCTTTCAGCCACTTTAGTTTTCATCTGTTGAGAGTTCTCTGTTTAAATCTGTGCCACATTTTTATTGAACTATTTATTCTTTTGATGATCAATTTCTTGTGTTTTTTTGTGTATTTTGGAGATCAGCCCTCTGTCCAATGTGGCAATGATGGGGACCTTTTTTTATTCTGTAGGCTGCCATTTTGTCTTCTTGATTGTGTCCTTTGCTTTATAGAAGCTCCTCAGTTTTAGGAGGTCCCATTTAATAATTGTTTCGTTCAGTGTATGTGCTACTGGGGTTATACTTAAAAAGTGGTCTCCTGTGCCAATGTGTTCAGGTGTACTGTCCACTTTTTTTTCTATGGGGTTCAGTGTGGCTGACTTTATGTTGAGGTCTTTGATCCAATGGACTTGAGTTTTGTGAATAGCAATAGATATGGACCTATTTTCATTTTTCTACATATTGATATCCAGTTATACCAGCACCATTTGCTGAAAATACTTTCTTCATTTTATATTTTTTGTTTCTTTGTCAAAAATCAGATGTTTGTAGGTGTGTGAACTGATATCTTCATCTTCAATTCTGTTCCATTGGTCCTCCTGTCTGTTTTTATGTCAATACCAGGCTGTTTTCAGTACTGTAGTTTTCTAGTTGAATTTGAAGTAGGGGATTGTAATACTTCCAGAAGTTCCTTTATTGTATAAGATTGTTTTGGCTATCCTGGGCTTTAATTTTCCATATGAAGTTGAGTATTGTTTTTTAAAGGTCTGTTAACAATATTGCTGGTATTTTTATTGGCATTGCATTAAATCTGTAGATCTTTTATGTAAGATTCCCGATTTTACTATGTCAATTCTATCTAAATATTACAGGAGATCTTTCCATTTTATGCTGTATTCTTAATATTCTATCTTCACAGTCTTAAAGTACTTGTCATATATGTCTCTTCTTTGCATCCCTGCTCTCTCCAAGATCTTTATTATGAAGGGATGTTGTATTTTGTCAAAGGCTTTTTCAGCATCTATGAGATGATCATGTGGGTTATTTGTTTGTTTGTTTTTTTTGTTCAGTTTGTTGGTAAGGCGGATTACATTGACAGGTTTTCATATGTCAAGCCATCCATGTATCTTTGGGATGAAGCCCACTTGGTTTGGTCATCGTGGATGATTTTTTGGATTTGTGCTTGAATTCAATTTGTCATTGAGTCATTACTGAGTATTTTGGCATCAATGTTCATGAGCAAGATTGGTCTGTAATTTTCTTTCTTAGTTATGTCTTCGTGTGGTTTGTTTATCAGAGTAATTGTAGCCTCATAAAAAGAATTTGCCAATGTTTCATCTTTTTCTGTTGTCAGGAACAATTTGAGGAATATTAGTATTAGTTCTTCTTTGAGAAAATTTTTCATTTGTCTTTAAGGGCCTCAAACATTCTCCTAAAGTTATTTTTACACCATTTTCTTCTGTTTCATTTGTATTGGGGTGTTCAAGTTTTGCTGTTTAGAGTCACTAGTTTTTGTTGGTGTCACGTTCTTCTTAGTGGTGTTATGTGTTTTTACCTTGTCTACCAATCTTTTCCTCTGATTGATGTAGTTGGTGCCGTGTCTCTGTTGATCACTCTTCCAGGTGCTAGTGGGTACATAGCTCAGGTGGTTGCTCCTCATGGTGTAATCAGGGGCCACAGTTCCAATCACACTGGAAGTCACTCTGCAATCCAAGAGGTCATTCAGGCCTGCTCCCACAGAGGTTGCTGGCTCAGGCCTGCTCCCTTAGAGGTTACTGGCTTAGGCCTAGTCCTGTGGAGGTGGTTGGCTAGGGCCTGCTCATGTGGAAGTAGCTAGTTCAGGCCTTCTCTGGCAGAGGTTGCAGACTTGGGCCTGCTCCCAAATATATCCCTGGCTTGGGCCTGTTCCCTTGAAGGTTGTTGATGTGGGCTTAGGCCTGGTCCAGTAGAGGTGACTGGTATAGGCCTGTTCCCACAGAGGTCAATTACTGAAGCCTGCTCCAACAGAGGTTGCTGGCTCCAGCCCAGTCCCACAGAGGTCACTGGCTCAAGCTTGCAATCTAGGAGGTTGCTCCCTCATGCCTGATCCTGCAGAGGTCTTTAGTTCGGGACTGATCTGGCAGAGGTCACTGGCATGGACCTGCTCCCAACGATGTCCCTATCTCATATCTGCTCCCACGGAGGTCCCTGGCCTGGGTCTGCTCCAACAGAGGTGGCTGGATCAGATATGCTCCAATGGAGGTCGCTGACTTAGGCCTGCTCCAGTGGTGGTCACTGGCTTTGACTTGTACCCACAGAGGTCCCTGGCTCAAGCCTGCTCCCATGGAGGTTGCTGGCCTGGGCCTGGTTACACAGAGGTTGCTGGCTTGGTTCTGTTCTGATAGAAGTTGCTTGCTTTGTTTTATTCGAGTGGAAGTCGCTGGCTCCAGCCTGCTCCCAAATAAGTTGCTGGCTTGGGCCTGTTCTGGAAAAGGTCACTGTCTTGAGCATGCTTTTGTCGAGGCTGCTGACTACAGCCTGCTTCAGAAGAGGTTGCCTGCTTGCACCTGGTCCATGTAGGTCTCTCACTTGGGTCTGCCTCTTTCATTCTTTTAAAGGAAATTAAGACCAATGTTCTTCAGATAACTGAGTCATTTAATGTTGTTATTAGTTAACCTCATAGTACCACTCGAGGGGCTTTTATCACAGTTAAACTTTCTGTACATCATCATCTGCTTTCATTTCTCTAACCACATATTGATTTTCGTAGATTCAGAATATAGACTGCTCTAATTTATCTAAAAACTTAAGTGAAATAAACAGCTGTATTTCTAAATTTCCAAATTAAATTATATATGCTGGCAGGCATCATTTGCCCATCAAGGATTATTGGGATATGTGTTTTAGACAACTCTGGAGCTCCCTGCCTGCTGCTACTGAAAGGTATAAAAATTTTAGTGATTCATGCCTACCTAGTAGAAAAAGGTAGCAGGAAAAAGGTCTTGGTACATGTGGTGAGCTTTATGTATAAGATTAAATACCAGGTCAGGTCATGTGTATACGTCTATGACAGAAGTTATGATCTTGAATGAAGAAAACTCATTAGGGAAAGGCTCTTGGTGCTAAGCCTAATGTCTTGAGTTACAATAATTAAAACTACGTGGTAGGAGGAAAGAACTAGTTTGCTTGCTGACCATTCACATGCTAATACTTCACACACACACACACACACACACACACGTACACATACACACACACATGCACGCACACACTCACACTCAATGCGATACTAATTTTAAAATACTGTGATCTTGTCTGCTTTCTGAAAAGCTTCACCTTCTCTTAGAGATTAACCATTTAGATGTCTTTTTTGGTGCAGCAATCTTGGAAAATGTCTCACTGCTCTTTGTGGAATTCATCTCATTTTTATACAGCTGCAGATTTTCAGTAACTAACCCTATGTACGCTCTGATGTTAAACGAAAAAACCCTGAACTAATTGGATTTAGTAGAACCTCAGCCAAGAGTGTGACTCAGGAATTAGTGAAAGCCCAGAAACCAGAAAGCCTGTCCAGGCAGTATGAACAGAGGGTTTTATAGGACAAACACGCAAGAAACCTGATATGCCATAATTAGGCAACTGCCTTATTTGGGCATGCTCTAAGTAGTTGCTGCTTGTCTTTGGCTGAAGCTTGAGGGCATGATTTCTGACATTTTGTATTTGTTGTCAGAAATGTAATCTCAAAATCAGTTGAAGTTTACTTAATACTAAATTACACTCCAATTTCTTATATGGGAAGTCAGTTTCATTCTCTTGTTATTAAACTTTAACATTAGTAAACCTACAGTGGGCTAGGATGTAGACAGGAATATAATAAAATGTCCCTACTATTGTTTTTTCTTTCATATATATATATGAAAACACAGAAATCACCATTTCCATACACTACTCTGACATATACTTCCTATGGATCAAAGGATCAAAAAATCCAAGAGGTTTTTTTTCAAGTCACTTTCTTAAAACTCTTTGCAAAAACGCCAGTGATTTTTCTTCAGTTTTCCAAGTGCCACTTAAAAAAAAAAAACCTAATTGACACTTAGATGTAATTTTGTTTATATAAGTGCTATCATTTTTATATATAAGAACTAATATTTTCAACATCACTACCTATGCATCCAAGTAAAGCAACAATTGCTGTAACTGTTACTATTCCATATGCTGCAACTAAAATGGATATAAAGCAAAATAATGAAACCTCACTAAGAATACGCAGTATGATTATCTTGTGCTGGTAGCTCCTGAAGTAAATGGAAATGTGACAGTTGTGCTTTGGAAACTGGTTTTAAAAGCTGTACGTAGAATTTTTTGGGCCAGGGCTCCAGTATATCGAATATTAAGAATCTTTATCCAATAGTGCAATAAAGAATAGATGCTTTTGCAATTTTATAACAATACACCATGAGCGTTCTGCTAAGTCATTTTATTTCTGTCCGAGAAAGTACAAAATAGTGCCTTCTGGGGAAAATGTTTTAAAATTTATCTCTATAAAACCAGAGTCCAAAAATCACATAGCCATCCTTCAGAACTGTATCCATCCAGCAAAAAAAAAAAAAGAAAAAGAAAAAAGAAAAAGAAAGAAAGATAAGGCAGCATCATAGCTAAGAAGGCTGCAAAAGTAAGCACTGTGTTACATTTGTGCAGAAAGAAAGCTAATTTCCAAGTTTTTTCCTCTAAAAGATGGTACTGGCAACCAGCAGTGACATCAATAAGAAAAAGTATGTCTCGTGCACCAGCCATAAAGCATGTAATACTCTGCAAGGCTGGCCTCTTAGTTGTCCTCTGCCCTAAAACTTAGAAACTGAATCAATAGTCTCAGGGAGATTTGAGAGAAACATCTTGAAATAAAAAAGAAATGAACTTTTTTACTGAAGCATATATGAATAAAGTAGAATGAAGTTATTTGTTAATTAAATGAAATTAAATCCATACTAGAAAAACTTAGCTTCATTTTCATTGAAATAAAAATCCTAAGATCCTAGATTGTCTTTATTTTCTATTCTTGCGTATTAAATTACTTGATATGTAGAAAACATATATTCAATGCATTGTGATTTCTGTAGATACATCCTAGATATCCTTCTGCCTTTTGTTCTCAGCAACTGTCAATCATGTCAGATAGCCTGGATCTTAATCGATTTCACTTCCTTTTGATTCAAGGTTTTCATTTGTTTTTCTAAAGGTTTGGTGTTGCGGTTTGAATAAAAACGCCCAGCATAGACTCACCATGGAGTGACACTATTTGAAAGGGCAAGGAGGTATAGCCTTGTTGGAGAAGGTATGGCCTGTTGGTGTAGGCGTGGTCTTGTTGGAGAAGGTGTGGCCTGTTGGTGTAGTTGTAGCCTTGCTGGAGAAGGTGTGGTCTTGTTGGAATAGGCGTGGCAATGTTGGTGTAGGTGTGGCTTTGTTGGAGAAGGTGCAGCCTTGATGGAAATGTGGCCTGTTGGTGTAGTTGTGGCCTTGCTGGAGTTACTGGGGTCTTGTTAGAGTAGTTGTGGCCTTGATGGAAGAAGTGTGTCACTTCAGGATGGACTTTTAGGTTTCAGAAGTACAACAAAGGACTTCTTGAAGTTTGCAGGCAAATGGATGGAAATAGAAAACACTATCCTGAGTGAGGTAAGCCAGACCAAAAAAGAGGAATATGGGATGTACTCACTCATATTTGGTTTCTAGCCATAAATAAAGGACATTGAGCCTATAATTCGTGATCTTAGAGAAGCTAAATAAAAAGGAAAACCAAAGAAAAACATATAGGCATCCTCCTGAATATTAACCTTCATCAGGCGATGAAAGGAGACAGAGACAGAGACCCACATTGGAGCACAGGACAGAAATCTCAAGGTCCAAATCAGGAGAAGAAGGAGAGAGAGCAAGAGCAAGGAACTCAGGACCACGAGGGGTGCACCCACACACTGAGACAATGGGGATGTTCTATAGGGAACTCACCAAGGCCAGCTGGCCTGGGTCTGAAAAAGCCTGGGATAAAACCGGACTCGCTGAACATAGCAGACAATGAGGACTAATGAGAACTCAAGAACAATGGCAATGGGTTTTGATCCTACTGCAGGTACTGGCTTTGTGGGAGCCTAGGCAGTTTGGATGCTCACCTTACTAGAACTGGATGGAGATGGGTGGTCCTTCGACTTCCCACAGGGCAGGGAACCCTGATTGCTCTTTGGGCTGACGAGGGAGGGGACTTGATGGGGGGAGGGGGAGGGAAATGGGAGGCTGTGGTGGGGAAGAGACAGAAATCTTTAATAAATAAATAAATAAATAAATAAATAAATAAATAAAAAGTACAACAAAGGTCCAGTGTCTCTCTTTTTCTCTTCATTCTGCCTGTTGATCGTAATAAGAACAAGCCAGCAAATTTGCCTGCATGCCGCCATGCTCCCCAATATGAGGATAACAAACTATACCTCTGAAACTGTAAGCAACCCCCAATTAAATATTATTTTAATATAAGTTGCCATGAGCATGCTGTTTCTTCACAACAATAGAACATTCATAAGACAGATATCATTTTGTGGTTTTTAATTATTTCTTTGAGATGATAATATAATATCATCATTTTCCTTTCCATTTTCTTTCTTCAACTCCTCCTATACAGCCCTAGCTGCTCTCATCAATGCAATCACCTTTTTCTTCATTCACTGATGTTTCATTCATTTCTTGTGGGAACTAGCACCCAGATTGTAGGAGGTGACTTGACCAACTCACTCCCCAAAGGATGACCTAAATTTAAGTTGAAACTTGGCAGGGTAGTGCATCACAGAATCACAGTGCTGGAAAGGCTGAGGCAGGAAGATGGTGGTTTCAGGGCCACTTTGTTTACACAACAAGTCCTTGTATCAAAATAAATATTAACTAAACTAAATGGTGCCTTTAATCAAGATTCTATTCAAATGGTTATTGATAATTAAAGATCTCTCTTTGTAGAAGTATCTACTGGTATATCTAATGCCCCTATTTAATTTTGGAGAAAAATTTAGAGGACCCTCTAGAACCAAAGATAGTTTAGTAGAAATTATTTTGCTTCTATTTCAACCTATTTGTGGTTACTCCCTGTAGATGCTCATTTGATTTGCTAATGTGTTGAGAATTTTTGTGTTTAGGCTAAGAAATTACAGAGTTCATCATACTTGCAAAGTCTGACTTTGAAATTAAGAAAGTGTTAAGTTCATATTTTAATTTAGAACCCCTTATTGCTTTTCTGTTTATGAGGCATATTTTTTAGATTTCTTTTAAAAACAAACTGTATAAAACACTGTGTCACATATCTACAGCCCAACATCTGGGAGGCTGATGCTGTAATATTTCAAGCTGAAGATAAGCCTGGACTCAAGAGTAACACCCCAATATCAAGATAAATAAATGATAGTTAGCAACAAAATCATATCGATTTGCCTGTATTTTAATAAATATTTGTAACACAAACTTAGATATTTGATAGCTGTGTGGCCACTCAGAGTATTTGTTTCTTCTTGAATGCAACATAATAATTTTTATCACTCAAGATATTTATTTACTTGACTTCTACAAGTTATGGACAGATATTTTTAGGGTTAGGTTAGCTCAACTTTTAATCTTTTAATAGCTGTAGAGTCAGTTAGGATTACCTCCAATTAATATTTAATACCAAAATTCACTTTATTTTTATGAAGATTCTCTTAGAGCTATAAAAATTTTATTAAATGCACAAAACAGCTTTGGTTTCTTTGATTTACTACTTTGTGTAGAGTTTCAAAACTAAAAAAATATAGCAATGATCTCATGAAGTTTGTTCCTTTTTGCATGTCTCTGTGGGGTAATGAAGCTATATTCATGATGATTAAATACATACCATAAATATAAGTATGTAAGATCAGTAATTATAGTGTATGTATGTAAATTATATAAACTTTAATCATGAGCAAGTTTTAGAAATTAACTTTATCACTGAATAACAATTTTGCATCTAATTTGAAATTATTTGTTCTATAAATATTGCCATCTGTATTATATGAAATATGCTGATGTTCTTATTTAAAAGATAACTTGAGTTAAAACTTACATTCCTCTTAAAAGGAGTATTTTAGAATACGTTTACATCATTGGTTGAATAGCCTGGCAGTATTATGGCCTTGAGATATTCTAGTTCTCAAAATATCAGGGAGAGAATTTTTCTTCCCTGGAGACTTTATTATTTCCAAATACCAGACTCTGGAGTTGCATTACCATCACAGAGCATCATTTATATATGACATGCATTTCACTCTCAGAGCAAAGCTTTACAAAGGTTCCTCAGATGTTCCCTAGTGGATTTAGAAGAATAATACAAAAGTCAGAATAGTTCTTTCAAAATTAGTTTCAATTTCTGCTAGGTCAGTCTCAAACAGAAAAGCAAGAAAAAAGACCCAAATAAAGATGCAAAAGTGTAGAAATGGGTTCTTCTGCTATTCTATTTCAACTACAACATCTCCCAAGTTAATGGTGCTGTGACACATTTTAATAGTATTCTAAAATTATGAGCTCTATCAATTATTTTACACTCTGAGTATGAGATTGAAGAATTTTCTCTCTTCTAAAATACTCAGAATAATAGCTAAATTTTTTCAATGACTTAACAATATTTCTGATTTTCAATCATTAACAAATTATGAAGTCATTTTTAAATTCATTTTTCTATAATTGGTCATCATTTCCAAATTTCTGTGACAAACAAATTAGTCATTTTGATGGAAGCTGTTCTATTTACTATGAAGGCCCTGGTGATTGTGACTAAATAATGGAAAGGCACTAATTCTTTAATCTGTACAAACTTGTAGTACAAAAATATCAAAGCCAGATATGTAATACTTCTCCACATGCTGTTGGTCAAGGAAGTCCCCTAGGCACCCAAAACAGTAGAAACTATTTACATCTCTGTAGTAATAGTGGCACACTGTTAATGAACACCCAATCTCTCTCTGATTGTTTTCCAGGTCAACTCTTCAGTTGGAATTTTAAAACTGATACTGCAACCTAGTCAAGAATCCAAGACTGAGAAGGCTCTAAGCCCTACAAGGGAGACTATTATTTTCATTTAATTAAATTGACACAGTGTCAAACTTTCTTTTAGAAATCTATTTTAAGTCTATAGACTTAAACTACTCTAAGCTTTAATTAGGGAAGCTTGTCTATAATGGACAATGGTGAATCCAGAGAGTCTTGGCTACAAAATGTGTAAGAAAAGTGGATTATTGAGAATTCAGCTCTAAACAGAAAAATTATAACACCCTTTATAAGACTCAAGTAATATCATGAAATAAAATGCAGAATGAATATAAAAGCTATAAAACAGGAAGCAGGACAGGAGAATGCTATCTCCTGGGTATGACACAGCTATCACAATCATGAACTCTCAAATATTACACTAGGCTTATGTAATCCTGAACTTATCAACATCCAGATAAGGAGGAGCTCATGGGACTCTACCCATATTTGCTGAGCTATTGGAAATAAAAGATTCTAGAGAAGAGTGAGACAGTCAGTATCTTAAGTGCCCACCCATCTCCACTAAATAACTCCGTGTCCATGGCCACACAAAAAGCTTTGGTAAACTGCAGTGGATCACAAAACCAAGCAAAAGGCATAGATGTGGGTAAGGGTTCTTTACACTGAGGCAGGTTAACAGAAGTGGGAGATGTACAAATGAGTACAGGGTGGCAGAATTAGAATGCATTACATACATGTGTAAAAATTTTAAACAATACTTTTAATTGTTTTTAAACTATTTTTTCTCTTAACATACACTTCATATCATACATAGCGTCAGGATTCTTAGAGTTTAATGCTGCTTTCAAATCCCTGAATTCCTCTGTGCAAAACATATTACACATGTTCATGATGCTCAGCTCTACCACCTTCTCTCCATTCTTTTGCCGTTCCAAACTCTTTTATATTATTCAACCTTATATGGGAAATCATTAACATTTTTTCTCATAAATAAACTTAGCTACTCTTTGTGAGCTTCCAGTTACATATAATTACCCTATGTATTCCACTGACTTCTAAATCTTTGGTCCTTTGTCCCATTTCGAGTAGTGTTATACTTTCATGTTATACCTTAGATGCTACCAACAGTATCTCCATTTCCTTCAGCCAATTTTCTATATGAAAATCCTTCAGAAGTAACCTCGTCTTATTTATAGAAGCATTAACTGTGTTGATTACCTTAATACGTTGACATCCTTGGCTTCTTTCGAAGTCACAAATTATAACATCTATCTATATATCTAAAGGTTAAGGTTATTTAATAACCTTTCTTCTTAAAAAGCATCCTAAAAATTTTATCCTATCTTTTATCCTATCATAAAAATTACTTGTGTATTACTGCAAGATTCATTTTATATCATTCTTTATCTTATTTAAATTATAACTTTTTATTATACCTTTCTAAATAGAATTAGCACAAACAGGTATTTTTTTTTGTCTCGTACCAGGAATTACTGTTTTCTGGTTGGACTTGATGTATACTTAAGCAAAGTATAATAAAATTGTTGAGAAAGCAAACTAATTTAATGAAATTTATAAATATTCAATACTACAAAGCAATTTTATAGAGACTAGAAAAATTAAAGCTTTTCAAATGTTTTAAAAACGTTCATGAATTTAAAATGATTTCTCAGTAATTACTAAGATGTTTATGACTGCATTACATATGTCAGCTAATTAAAGAAAATATTTTCAGCTTGGAGTTTTGTACCCAGTGACCATATCTTTCAAGTAATAATGTAAAATAAGTATGCAGTTTATAAAATTTTCTCAGAATAGAAACATTATTAACTGAAACCACTTAAAAGTGACAAAAAGAATGAGAATTATTCTAGAAAATATTATAAAATTATAAGATAAAATGAAAAGAGTTAGAAGACATATAAATACAAATGCATGCTCACTGAATAAAACATAATAGTAGAATTGCATGGAATAAAAATTTGCAATGATGTGTTAGTTTCCTAGGGCAACATAATAAATTAACATAAGAAAATTTTTAATATTTCTTGGACTAAATTAATTAAAACAATAATGCACAGTACAAGCAGGTTACCAAATTCAATATTCAAGAATCTGTAATAATAAGATAAGAAGTAAAACTAATATAACTGGACCAAGATAGCTCAAGAAAATTAGTATCATCTCTATAGTAAACAATGCAAATGAAAAGATAATTAGTCAGTTAACAGAGGGAAAATGAAATAATAAAAAGGCTTTTGTGCTGAATTAAGGCATTAATAAAAAACCTTGACTATAGTTGAGATAGTAGAATGTTTGCATAGCATGGGTGATTCCTAGGGTTTGATCTGTAAGAGAGCATAAACCACCAGGAGTGACTCACTTCTACAATCCCTGGAAGGACAGAAATTCAAGGTCATTTTCAGCTACACATGGAGTTAGAGGATAACCTGGGATACATGAAAACAGGCAAACAAATAAAAATAACACATATTAGCTTATTAAGGAACTATAAAATATATTTGTAACTGCTTTTGAATATTAAAATGAAATACTATTGAAAACATTGGAGAAAATTTCAAGACTAGCTGAAAGAAGAGAAATGTCTATTTTTTGAATGTTTAATTAAACAATTAATTAATGTGTTTGTATGTGTGTACTTGTGGTCACATAATGCGGTTGTTTGAATAGGAATGGCTCCCATAGCCTCATCTGTTTGAATGCGTGGCCCATAAGGAATGCTTTTATTAGGAGATTTGTCCTTGTGGCCTTGGAGGAAGTGAGTCTCTGTGGAGGCATGCTCTGAGGTCTTGTATGCTCAAGTTTGCCTTTGTGGCACACAGCGTCCAGCTGCCTGTCAATCAAGATGTAGAACTCCCAGCAACTTCTCCAACACTGTCTGCATGCTGCTATGCTCCTCACCATGACAACAATGATAATGGGCTGAGCCTCTGAAACTGTGAGCCTACACCAGTTAAATGTTTTCCTGTATAAGAGCTGCTGTGAAGGCACAAAGCGACGGTGGGGCTTCACAAGTTAAGGCTTAAGGAACCAAAGCAAGAATGTCTTGCTCGTGGTTTAGAAACCAAGGGAATAAAACAAGATCTTATCAATATACTCCAGGCATATTTTGAAGAACATGCCGAAGAGGAAGTAAATGAAGTTGATGTTCTGGGAGAAGAAACAGAGCAAGAAAAACCAAAGCCCATGGAACCGCCTGTTAAAGAAGCAGACCCTCTTGAAAAGGTTGTTGACCTGCCATCAAAAAAGAAGGTAGGAAAAATTACATCTGGACTATCTCGGACCGAAAGAATGCAGAAGAGAAGTAAAGGCCTCAAAGTACCTTTAAGCTTTTAAGAAGGCAATTCTGGAAGCTAGGTTTAGAATTTCTTCAGTTCCATCTAAAGGTCAGTCATCTGACTTCAAGCCTAAGGTTAACAAGGATAAACTAACGGAAACAGAACAGATACCTGATTTCCATTTCTAGAAAGTCTGAGAATAATGAGAAGCTGAAAAAAAGGAAGGAGAGCTTTGGGGTTGTGACAACTTTAACTGGAAAAAAATGACAGAGAATACAAAGATAAGAAAAAGTTCAGAGTGTTGGGGATTGAACAATGCAAATTTTTCTGCCCCATAGTGGCTTCCATGTCTCAAACTCGTCTTGGTTCTTACACACACACACAGAAACATGCACTCACACACACATACACTCACACACACACACGCACACACACTCACACATGCACACACACTCACACACTAACACACACATGCACACACACTCACAGTCGTGTGCCTCACCGTAAGGCAGCTTGCACCTTAGGAACATCCTTTGATGTTTGATTTTACTTCTGCTCTGCACTTAAGGTTGTTGTATTTGGTTTTTAACTATATTGCTTATTAATACAAAAAGAAAGAAAAAAATAATTGTTGTAGTCATAGTGTCTTTTCAAAGCAACAAACCCCCGAGACACACGTGTGACACAGAGTACATCTGGAGGTCACATGACACACACAGGAGTCACTTCTACCATATTGACGTGTATTTTGAGGATGGAGCTCAGATTGTCACGTCTGGCTTCAAGAATCTCTAGCCACTGAGGTATCTTAATAGCCCAGCATAACTATTTTAATACCTGGGCTTGGTGGAAGTTACGAGAGAGTAAAAATTAATAAGAGAGATATTTCACAGGGATAAGCTAAGCTTTTAAAATATTTAGTCCTCTGTGTGTTTTTGTTTGTCACCATACTTTACCTTAAAATAAAGTCTAAACTCCAATCAAATTACTACTAAATAAAAGTTAGCCTACAGAAATATTTTCCTTGGTATTGTATTATATATATATGCATAAATATAAAACATATGCACATGAAAATAAAATAGAGCAGATAAGCCAAATTATTATTTTATTGTTATCATATCTTTCAAAATTGTTTATGTTTATCTTTTTGTGTGTATGTATGTGGTATGTGTATGTGTGGTATGTGTTTGTGTGTGTGTGCTGTGTATGGTTTGATGTGTGTTGTGTGTGTTGTTGTTTTTATGTGTGTATATGTATGATATGTATATACATGGTGTGGATTTGTGTTGTATATGTATGGTTTGTAAGTGTGGTGTGTGTATGTTTGTGTGTGGTGTGTGTGTGGTATGTGTACATGTGTCTCTATATGTGTGGTGTGTGTGGTGTGTGTTTGGGTATATATGTAGTTATGTATGTGTGGTATGTGTGTATTTATGTGAGTGGTGTATGTTTGTATGTGTTGAGTGTGTGATGTGTATGTGTGGTTTTTGTGTATGTGTATATGTGTGTTTTTACCTATATGTATGTGCACCATGTGTATAGTTCTTATGAAAGTCCAAAGAGAGCATAGGAAGCCCTGGGACTGGAATTCAGTTCTTTGGGATTTAGATGTTGGAGACCAAACTTGGGTCTTCTGCAAGCACAGCAAGTGCTCTTAACCACAGAGCTGTCTCTGCATTCCCTTTACTGATTATATTTAACCTACCTGTCTATCTGTCTAGCCAAGCAGCTCTTAAAGTAGTATTGATCCTAAGGAATAACTTAACAAATGTTGTGTATCATTAAGTCAGTGTTATGATTTCAATGATTTCATAACTCATTTGGCCATGCTCATTTTATATCTATGGGTTGGGGTCCTTTGGATCATGAATTTTATGGGTATACATATATGTCATTATCCAAATGCATAATCTACTCATAACTTTGTTCAAACAACACATTTGTCTCATTTTAAACTGGAACCCAGTACTCTTTTTCACTTCCTGTATTAACAACAATCCCTAAATTATGTGGAATAAAGTGATTTCTATGATGTATTAGTTTCCTAGTTCCTAGGGTTATCATAATAAATTATCACAAACTGAATGTTTTACAAAATAAATAAATAAATAAATATTCATTCTTGTGTCATTATAAGGGTCAGACGTCTGAAGTGAATTTATTAGCAGGGTCACCCTCTACACACGATAGGAAGAGTCTAGCCTGCTTCTTGCCATTCCAGTGGCTCTCTCATTCTGTAGCTAGAAACACTATTGTTCCAATCCTCAATGACCTGTCTTGCACACCATTTTTTTTTCAATTCTAAGGATAAATTACCTGCTTACCCCTTAGCCTAGCAAACAAAACAGGATTTGAATCAGGGCCTGGGATGAGTATAGCCATAGTAGATATAGAAAGACTCGATCTTGAGATTCCCTCAGAAGTATATGTTTAAAGCCAGCATTTCCATGTCAGTTCACAGGCTGAGGTTCTAAGTAAACCTGAGTTTGGTGGAGTCACTGTTCAAAATTCTCTATCTAGCTATCATCTATCTATCTATCTATCTATCTATCTATCTATCTATCTATCTATCTCCCTTGCTCTTGTCTTTATTTTCTGTCTCATATTTTATAACCTGTATCTTGTGATATTCAGGTAACATAAGTAGATTCCATACCACAGATAAATCTAAGGTTAAATACTAACTATAGCATTCCAGTTACTCGATTTACCTCTGACTGTGTTTTCACTGAAAAAAAAATTACTATCAACAAATCTTATCATAGAGGGGTTAAAATAAAATAGTATGTCAATGTGCAAACCACATGCTTCTTTAGTGTAAAAGACCTTGATGTCCTCTTCTGGGGAGACATTTATTACACGATTTGTGAAATAATTTACTGATAGTATTGCCCATGTATGTTCTGCTACAATGTAACTCATTCAATATGTATTGCACGGATTAGTACCCCATAATCTCAAGTGTGTGATTTGCTCTGTGAATAAATTCAGGCAAGCAAAGTATGTCTAGCCGCCCTAAAGTATGTGGATATTAAGCTTTGATGGATCAATCTGACAAGGCAAATATAGCCTATAAAACCTGGCTCACCACTGATTGTATTGTCAACATTCATGTTCAGCCACGGACCTCTCTTTTTGCTGGTTTTCCCTGTATTTCTTGAATTTATCATAGTAAATGAAATTGTACATTTTGTGAAATCTTTCTGAGCCAGAAAAATTATATATTTCCAGGTGTATCACAAAAGAGAGTAACAGGTTAATCTAGAAAAATCACAAACCATGCCTTGATTCAAATGACCATATTACTGATTCTTATTTAGAATAAATCTTACAGTTGATCCAGTCCAGAAGAGTTAATTGTAATTGTTTGCATTATGAGGAAAAAAAAAGTATATAGTTTCCCTTACTTTTAGAATTTCACATCTATAAATTAATAACATGTGAACTTTATAATACTAACAATATTCTCAGTTTCTCACCTATGGAGAACAAAAGTGCTTTTATATCATAAAGCTTTGTCAAATACGTGAATGCATTTTCTAAGCTGTGCAAGGTGGAATCTTCAGATATTAAAGCTAGGTCTGTGTCCATAAGATAGGAAACTCAACTCCCCACTTTTAGATCAGTAACATTACATTGAATCTCATTTCCTGATTCCTTAACATGACAGACAGCTGAGAAATACACTCAGATTTCTCACTCTGGAAATGTCAATCTTCAGCACTTCACCTGGCCCCTTTCATTCTGTGGCAGGTGTTTTGCTTTCATTTTCTTCCAAGAATTTTTCTAAGAAATATGCTCCCTGGCCTTAATATAATTGTTTTCAAACTCCCTCCACACCAAGAACAAATATGATATGTGTTTCAAGAAATAGTAAGAATTCCATCTATCAAAACTTCATATTTAGTTGATTGACTGTATTCTTTCACAAGTCTCTATGTGTATAATACAGTCTGCTTATCCTTACTACCCCCTTCTCACCTCCCGCATCTCTGTTATCCCTGCATCCTTCCCCCTGGCTCCTTTCTCACACTAATACCTTTCTCTTTTCTGTTGTGATCCTTTGATTCTAGTCAAAGGTTCCCTATGTGGTCATAAGTTTGAACTCTCATTTGAAGATTGTTGTCTCATCCTTTGCTACATAATTGAAATTGTTCAGTTATGTACCCTTACCTCAGAATCTATCAATCAATTGCTATTAATTCAGCAAGGAATTATAGGGCCACATGAACCTCTCCCTATCCATGATTGTGTGTTGACTTTTCTAGATTCTGGCAGGCTCTGCATGGTAGCCATTGTCAGTCACTATGGGATTGTTGGCTATGACTGTACTATGCCCTGTAGATCAAATTTCTCATCACTCTGTCTATTTGCTGGCTCTTACATTCTTTCTGCTAATTCTTCTGCAAGTTTTCCTTTACCTTGGAGTGAGTGTTATCAGTGCCCTTTTTAGGCTGAGCACTATGTCCCCACTATAATCATATAAACTGTCTCCAACAGTCATTGATCTCTGCACTTAGTGCTGATCATTAGCAACCTTCTCTAAAAACAAGAACAGCATTTGTCTATGGTACAAAGATAAATATTTACATTGCAGTTTCGTTCCATGTCGTCACTAAACCACAGTAGTGAGATTTCCTCTGTAGACTATTAGTCACATAGCCATGGGTTTTCCTATTATCATTAATTTATTAGTGTGTGTATTTGTTGATGTGAGTATAGTATCATAAAGGCCAGAAGAGGGTTCTGGGATACCTGGTGCTAGAGTTAATAACAGTTTGTATGTAACCCAGTATGGGTGCTGGGAACCACCTCTCAGTTCTCTAGAAGAGCAGCTGTAGAAGGAACAGTGGGCTGTGTTCCTGCCATCTGGCTCCCAGCCGCCTGGCTATCTTATGCCCCGAAATAACAACACACAAATTGTATTCTTTTAAACACTGCCTGCCCCATTAGTTCCAGCCTCTTAATGGCTAATTCTCACACCTTGATTAACCCATTTCTATTAATGTGTGTAGCACCATGAGGTGGTGGCTTACTGGGAAAGATTAAGCATGTCTGACCTGGTGGCTGGATCCATGGCATCTGACCCAGAGAGAAGAGGCATGACAATTGCCTCACTTCCCTCTTCCTCCCAGCATTCTGTTCTATCTACTCCACCCACCTAAGGGCTGGCCTATTAACTGGCCAACACAGTTTCTTTATTAACCAATGAAACCAACACGAAACAGAAGACCCTCCCATAAGCCTTCCTCACTGCTGAGCAGTCTCTCCAGCACCTCAAATATATAGATTTCTAAAAGGGAAATGAAAATTCTTACTACAGCAGTCTTGTGCCCAATAATCAAACTTTTATCCATTATTTTTACTTATAATATTTTCAAGCATTCTGCCTGCAGGTTTAGATTTCTGACAGTTATCCAATTCTTAAAAGCTACTTCTCTACTAACACTAGAATATACTAAAAACCACTTTAAATTTTGTTGAATTTGTAAAATGTGACAGAAATTTCTTATTCTTTATTTTTAAAAGAATCAAAAATGTGTGAAGTGTTAAATTGATATATAAGCAAGATTTTTGGATAGAAACATTTGATTTTATTTTGAGAATGATTTAGTTTCTTGTTTGGCTGACATTTTTTATTAGGTCAGTTTTAACAAAGAGATTGCTAAGTGCATTATTAGATTTCTCTATTTGTTTATCTTGCCATTATTTTGAAACTATAGTGTGTGGCTTGAGTTCTTGGTTAGAAACACATCTTTTTCCCAGGATTAGTAATGGACTGAGTGCTGAGCATGTCTACACTTTATATGTCACAAAGCTGAATTAAAAATATTTTTAATCACACATCTGCCAGAATATGTTAACTTTGACTAATATTTTATTTTATTTTAATTTTATAATTGTTTTGAGCTGGGGTCTATAATAAAATCTTAGTATAAATAAACTTGATAAACATTACATTTTTGTTATTTTATGTGCATGCTCAGTTATATAGGGTAGATAGGTAAGAGGGTAGAGGGTGTTGGAGCGTGTTAGTACATATGGAAGTCAGAGTACAACTTGCAGAAGTAGGTTATCTCATTCTACCATACCGGACTCAGATTAAGTTTAGGCTGACGGGTTAAACAATAGGCATCTTTATCTGCTGAGTCAGCTCACTGCCACAATGAGAACAAATTTAAGTGATGTTAAAACCCTTGTTCCCCTTGCTTTTCCCATCACTGTACAGCTAATAGTAGGGTCAGGATCTGTACGACTAACAGTAATAGACATTTAATATGTGTGGTTTAGGAATGGCTCTTTTAAATGCATGTATATACATAACTGCACATATTTTCAGTATCAGTCCTTACCATCCATTTTTGTTGTTACAAGGGGTCTTCTCATTCATCAGGCTGGTTTCCCCATGACTTTAAAAGGACTCTCTTCTCCTCCCCCTGCCTCCCTTCATGCTGTAGGAATCTTAGGCACAGACTTAAGCTATTGCATAAGGTTTTATGAGTCCTGCCAATCCAAATCAGGTCCTCACAGATGCTAAGCAAGCATTTTTCACCTGAGCCATTTATTTGCAGCCTTTATTTATTTCTAGTCCCTTAATGTTGCTTCAAAAGGATGCTGCTTTTAAGTAGTTTAAAAATTCATCCTAGCTCATGCAATTTTATTCGAGATGAAGATTACAAATGAATTCTGTCCAACTAGGCTTGAGTCAAAAAATTGTGATTATAGACTAATTCCTTCCTTTTACCTTTCCCCAAAAATGCACATCAGCTTCTCAGTTCTCCTATGCTTCTGAAGTACAAATTATATGAGGTTCTTTAGTTGGAGGTCAAACTACATGTCAATAATTTAGCAAATATTTTGCTATGTAATAAAAAGATAATAATAGAACACATTCTTTTATGACTCGATTCTGCCTTAGTGATAATACAAACATGTGTAAGGATCCTTCCACATGTTCCTCTTACGGGAAAAAGAGGTTTAAAAAATTGAGAATCAAAGACTCAATGACTGCATGTTCAGCAAAGAGGACATCTTCTGTATCAATTATTTGAGGGACTACTATTTAAGAGTTTTGAAAAATGTTTTTCTGTGTTAGGGGGTGTACTGGATGGGTTGGCATGTATACACACGAGTGCAGGTGCCTTTAGATGCCAAAGGTGTCAGATACCCCCGGAGCCAGAGTTCCAGGTGGTTCTGAACAGCCTGATATGAATGCTGACATTCAAACTTGGGTCCTTTGCAAAAACAATATGAACTCTGCTGCTGAGTCTTCTCTCCATTCATTAAGGGAATATTTTAGAGAAACTAAACCCCAAAGGAATACTGATAAAAATAACAGAATGAAGTTGTTTATAGAATTGAGTTAGGTGGACATATATTAGCATTTTTCTCAGATAAATATTTGTTTATTTAGCTACTGTTTTTAGCTATAGAAGAAGTTTCTAAATCAGTTGGATAACTAGCACAGGATAATATTTACCTTCTTCCGTGTTTCAGAGAAGCAGTGTTTTGAATTTAATTTGAAAGTTTGTAATTATTGGTGAAGAATGACTATGCACTTATTTCTGTGGAAATAAACACTCCAGGTAAAATTCTGAAAATGTTGGGAAGAATATATGCTATAAAATTATAACTATATTTAAAACACTACAAAAAAGAAAACATAACTGTGTGAAACTTATAATAAAGACAAATATAAATAAACTACAAAGAAAATAATATTTATCTATTTTTGGTTAAGTTTAGCTTTAGATTTAATTAAAAAATCAAAATGGATCACTTTTTATTAATTAATCATTTTTTGTCATCCCAATCACAGATACCCTGCCCTCCATTCTCACCATGAAGTCCCTCCCCAACTTTCCCTACCCCATCCACTTCTCCTTTCTCTTCAGAAAAGGGCAGGCTTTCCATATATATCAGCCAATTGTGGAATATCAAGTTATAGTACAACTAGTCGTCTTCTTTCCTACTAAGGTTGAACAAGGCAACGCAGTAGGAAAAAGGGGGCCCCAAAAGCAGACAACACAGCCAGAGACATCCCGTGCTCCCACTGCTAGTAGCCCCACAAGAAGACCAAGCTACACAACTGTAACGTATGTGCAGAGGGCCTAGGTCAGTCCAATTCAAGCTCTCTGGTTAGAGGTTTAGTCTCTCTGAGTCCCTATGAGCCGAGGTTAGTAGATTCTGTGGGCTTTCTTGTGTCCTTGGCCCCTCTGGATTCCCCCACAGTCCTTCCTTCCCCTCTTCAACAGGATTCCCAAGTTCTGCCTAAGTTTTGGCTATGGGTGTCTGCATCTGCTTCCATCTGTTGCTGGATGAAACTTCTCTGATGATAATTGAGCTAGGCAACAATCTATGACAATAGTAGAATCTCATTAGTAATTAGTTCATTGACTTGTTTTGTCCCTCATGTTTAATTCTATTCTAGGTCTCTTGGCTGTACAGCCTCTGGGTCCTGTCCTTCTAAGCAGTGTCAGGGGTGGGCTCCCTCCTCTCATAGTATGGGTCTCAAGCTGGGCCAGTTGTTGACTGGCCACTTGCATAATTTCTCTGCGACCTTTATGCTAGCCTATCTTGTAGGCAGGGAATATTGTAGTTCAAAGGTTGTGCGATTGGGTTGGGTTCCCAATCCCTCCACTGGAAGTCTTTCCTGGTTATAGATGACTGGTTCCAGCTTCATATCTTCCATTGCTAGGAGTATTAGCTAGAGCTAGCATTATAAATTTCTGTGAGTTCCCATTGCACTAAGTTTCTAGCTCATCACAGTGATGCCCCTGATGGCAGTTTTTCCCAGTACTCTCTCCCTCCACCCTCCCCACACCTACTCCTTCTGTTCCCATGCCTATCTCTATCTGCATCCCTCCTCTCTTCACACGTGATTGCTATTCAATTTCCCCTTTGTATACTGAATATAAATCATCCAATAAGAATTAGTAGTGTTTTAATAATAATAATAATAGTTAGATATAAAGTATAATAGGCAATAGGTGCATTATACTGACAAAATATAGCAAACAAGAAAATCATGGATCAAACATTTATGTCAGAAAAAAATTTGAGGAATTGTAAATAGAACAGTACTTACTCTCTGATAAGAAAACTTTGTATGCTGGGTGGTGGTGGCACATGCCTTTAATCCCAGCACTCAGGAGAATGAGGCAGATGAATCCCTGTGAGTTCAAGTCCACCCTGGTCTACAACAGCTAGTTCCAGGACAGCTAGAACCCTTACACTAGGAAACCTGTCTCAAAAAAAAAAGAAAGAAAGGAAGGAAGGAAGGAAGGAAGGACGGAAGGAAGGAAGGAAGGAAGGAAGGAAGGAAGGAAGGAAGAAAGAAAGAAAACTTTGTACAACTTTAATGTAACACAGTACTAGAGAGTGGATTAGGAAAGTGAACATAGAACTCAGAAACATATTATTAGTTTTGTACAAAATAACTTATTTAGAAAAAAGAATTGTGATGGGTGATCTACAAGATATTGAAAATTGTAATTTCTTCTTTTTCCCCATTACTGAAAGGGCCTTATTTTTTCTCTCACATATTGTATCCTGATTAAAGTCTCCCTCTCTCTACTAACCCCTCCTCCTCCTGACAGCTCCTCTCACTCTGAACCACCTCTTCTTTGTCTCTCATTATAAAGCAAACAGAATTCTAAGGGATGATAATAAAATATAATGCAATATATAATTTCATTTTATAAAAAAAACTAACAACAGAATAGTACAAAACAAAACAGAAACAGCAGAAAAAGAGCCCAAGAGAAGGCACAAAAATGGCATTTACCAGTGCTTCTCAGCCTTCCTAATGCTACAACCTTTTACTCCAGTTCCTTAAGTTGTGGAGACCCCAAACATAAAATTATTTTCGTTGCTACTTTATAACTGCAACTTTGCTACTGTTATGAATCATAAAATAAATATCTGTGTTTTATGGTGGGCTAGGAAATCACTGTGAAACGGCTATTCAACCCCCAAAGAAGTCGTGATTCTCTGGATGAGAACCAATGACATAGAGTCATTCATTCACACACTCAGGAATCAAATAAAAAACACATAACTAAAAGCCATAACAGAAGCAACAAGGACCTGTATAGCAAAAATATGTGTGTATGTTATAAAATATTTTTAAAAAGGAAAAGTCTTGATATTTGATGAGTTGTGTAGATGTTGTCTTCAACTGTGGGAACTTTAATCAGTCTATGAAGAACAACTGATAATCTTGTCAACAGTCTGGGTTCTTTGGGCATTCCCACGGACCCCTTTTGGCAAAAGTCCCAATCAGATGTAACCTTTGTTACCTAGGTTCTCTGGGATCATGGACTATAGGCTGGTTATATTTTGCTTTATGTCTAACATCAACTTATGAGTGAATACACACCATGTTTGTGTATCTGTGTCTGGGTTACCTCACTCGGGATGTTTTTTCCTAGTTCCATCCGTCTGCATGAAAATTTCAAGATGTCCATTATTTTAACCTCTAGTAGTACTCCATTGTGTACATGTACCACAATTTCTTTATTCATTCTTAGTTTGAGAGACATCTAGGTAGTTTCTAGGTTCTAGCTATTGCAAATAATGCTTCTATGAACACAGTTGAGCAAATGTCCTGTGGTATGAGTGTGCATTCTTTGGGTATATGCCCAAGAGTGGTAACCTAACACTGTTAATGGGAGCTTCATTTGGTTACAAGAGATGGATATTTGGGTTTCAGTATTTCCCATTATTTGGCAATTTCATTTATACTGTATTCATAATTGTATATATTTTAGTAGGTTTCTACTAGTTTTCAGACTACCACTCAAAAGTTCCTTGATTTTACCTGTGCTTCAAATGGTAAATATCTAGAAAATTATAAACTTGTTTTAGATTTTCCATTTTTTTGTGCATTACTCAATTTTAAAGTATGCCTTATGGTTCTCTGGATTTCCTCCGTGTCTGTTGTCCTGTCTCCCTTCTCATTTCTATTTTTGTTAATTCCTAGGAATGTGTGGTAACTGTGTTTGCCTGGTACAAAATTCTTGTGAGATCCTGATAGGGTCACTGGGGATTCCTGGACAAAAAGTTTCTAGGTGTTGGGAATTTACATTTAGGAATGGGATGGACTAAACAGGGTGCTGAAGAGATTCACAGAAAGGAAAAAATGCAGGGCGTTCTACTAAGTTTGCTGGGAATGGGGCAGAGTGAGGAGATACCACAACAGGTCAACAGTCTGCTGCAGAGCTGGGGATGAAACTGGAGACTGGATATGGAGGAGAGGAGGGAGGAGATGATGTGAGTCAAGCTCACCTACCTGATTTGCCCACCTCCTTAGTCATCTGGAAGTCTAGGCTAGAGGGTTCCCTGAGAATACCTGCTGGAGTTCAGGACTGGTATAAAATGCATGTATAATATTTAAAATAATTCCAGTTATTCATATACTAAACATTGGAGTATTCACTCAGTTATCAGACTGCAAGTTAATATGTTGTTAATGAATAAGCCAACACGTCTCCAATTAAACAATTGTCTTTTATTTCAGGAATAGCTGAAAAGTCTTTGAAGGAGAGTTTCATTTGCTGCTGTTATAAAATAATTGCTTCGTGATTTTTTTATTTCCCTACTGCTCACTAATAAATAAAATATAGGATATATTTGTAGATGTTACCAAGTTATATATGCTGGTGAAAAGTTTATAACTTTATTAATTACAAGGAATATTCAAAAACATATATTTAGAAATAATTTCATTCTGGCTTTTTGAGTCATCCATCATTATTATTTCATATCTTTAATTTGAATTTATTAAAAATACACAAAGTGATGGTGCATAATTTTTAATAAATTAATGCATGGGGAGCTGTTTAAAATCTAAAATGTACAAATGAGATTCAACATTTTATCTTATTTTTTTAGTACTTAATATGACCAAAATAGAATGTAATTCTTCAGTTGTTCACTTTCCCCAAACTGAATCATTGTTCTATGAGTTTTAGTGCAACAACATCATTACTTATATCAATGCAAATCTGTGAAATGCTTCATTCAGAAAATTATACAGTTAGCTACTTTTTAGGATTACTATTTAGGATGGGACATTTTCCATGTTTGATTGCAATATCCTTTAAAAGCTGGCTGTTTCGTGCATCGCCGTGGGGCAATACACTTCCATCACTTCTTTTTTGTTGTTTGTTTGGCTGTAGAATTACAATTATTGTTACTAGTCTAACAGACATTATATCCTTGTCTTCGACTGTGCTTACCCCAAAGATGAAACAATTTGTGTCTCCTAAAGTCTTGATTCCTTTCCTCAAGTAACGACCTTTAACACCAATATCTTGATTAAAGACATGGCTATGGCTTAGCAGGAGAGCACCTGGCTGGCACCTATTCAAACCTCAGCATACAAAGACACACACACACACACACACACACACACACACACAAGCCTAAGACATCATTACATCATTACTGTTATGTCCCTGCTCTTTTAAGAAAAACAAAGCTGCCTAACAGTTGGAATTATCTTTTTTCTAAGCTACCAGTTTCCATTGGTTCATACAAGCAGCCCAAAACATGAGCGCAAATGACACCCTTCAGGGTGACAAAATGTTTTATTAGAAAAACACTCCGAACCAGTATATCACAATATTTCAAGATTTTTATATTTCTGTTGGTGGAGATAACGGTCTAGGACCTTAAAGAACAAATAATTAGCAAAACAAAATCATGAGGTTGATATACTCTAAGTAACCTGTGTAGATCACATGTCAGCTGAAAGTGAACACAGGTATGCATATCCTATAATATTTTGTATCCTTTTCCTATAGATTTAGACAAGATTGTTCTCTCCCTTAGGGCAAATCAAGGGTGAAAATATATTACGATATTTCCCCACTTCACATCAGTGGGCTAACATCACAAATACTCTCACAAAAAAAAATTCCGTTTTGCATTACTTTGCTTTCCCCAAACAACTAAGCACATGTAGTAAATACATTGAATCACAAACAAGAGAATACAAAAAATTCTACAATCTGTACTAGTTTGTTATTATAGCTGCGTTTATCTTACTGCAAATATTTTATACATTAAAGTGAACTGAAATTCTTTGTGTAAAACGACAGAAAACAATGGCTGGTGTTAACTCCCAGCAAGAATAGCAAGTGACAGGATTGTTCTTTCATCTCTTGTGAGTATAGAGCGGTTTCAAAATCTGACTTTGAAGGTGAAAAAAACATGGGAAAAATGGTAACTAAACATAGCCTTATTACTTACCTTGTTTTTTCAGCAATACTTTTCCATGCATTCCTTCCTTTCTTTTGTACACTTCGCAGTGGGGAACTTTTTTTTAGAACCTGGGAAACACTTGTTTTCCTTGCTGTTTTACAGCAATCCTACAGCAATTAACCTCAGTGACATGAGACTGGTATATTGGTGGCAAATTCCATGCTGTATCTTCTAAGTGGATCATTGCTAACAGTTGATGATCCTGCTTATTTTTATAAGAGAGAGATTCCTATTGATTTAGTGAAAATCTTTCCACTTGAGAATTTTAGGCCACCTGTTATAAATTTTTCATTTTCAGAATTTTCATAAAAGACATTCAGCCCCAGGGGTTTCTGTGAAGCTATGCTGGGAGTTGACAAACCAAGCACAATCACTTAGAAAAGTGAATCCCACACCAATTAGTACTTCATAATTGGGGGCATGTTCTTATCATACACCATATGTACAATTGATGTATATTTTCTCATGATTTATTAGTACTTTGAGACATTTTTACAAATTATTTTTATTATATTTGCATACCCCAACCTCGACCAGACCATCACCCAACCCCGTGTCCTTTAAAAAAAGAAATAAGCACAAATTTGTGCTGATTTTATACTCTTGGATGCATGGCTTTCCTCTAGAATGTGGTATGGTGTGTGTCTGTCTGACTGACTGCCTATCTGTCTGTCTGAATCTGTCTGTCTGTTTTGTATGACATCAGTGAATGAACTGTAACAGTTTCTCCAGCTATTCGAAACAAATAATAAGAAAAGGGGGAACAAAGAGCTGCATTGCCAGAAGGAAAGCCACACAGTGCACCACACAGGAAAAGACATTTATGCTCAGGGTTTACAATCAGAACAAGATTGGAGAACTCAGATTAAGTAACTCATTCAGCCTATAATGTCCTGAACTCTACTCTTAATTCGGCTATTAATTTCTCAGCTTTGCTGAGCAACAGCTTAGGCAGCACATCAATTTAAAGAGAGTGGTTCAGAGAATGAGGGGCCATGCCTTCACGCCGTACTTGGGAGGCAAGTTAGAGCAATCTTCTCATCTGTAGGTACAGAACGAAAGCCAATAAGAAAAAAAAAAGGAAATAAAAGACACGAAATCATCTTGGGAATAAGAGATGTCTATGTGACTCTTTTTTTTTTCTTTTTTCTTTTATTTAGAATAGGAAAAAAAAGTTTCCGCCTCCTCCCAGCCTCCCATTTCCCTCCCCTCCCCCCACTCTTCTCCCCTCCCCCCCCCCCTCTCCCCCCCCCCCCCCAATCCAAAGAGCAGTCATGGTTCCCTGCCCTGTGGAAAGTCCAAGGACCTCCCCCCTCCGTCCATGTCTAGGAAGGTGAACATTCAAACTGGCTAGGCTCCCACCAAGCCGGATCATGAAGTAGGATCAAAACCCCTTGCCATTGACCTTGGCTTCTCATCAGCCCTCATTGTTTGCCATGATCAGAGAGTCCGGTTTTATCCCATGCTTTTCAAATATATTTCAGGTTGGTTGTTACCCACTTTCTGCTGCTCTCATCTTTCAGGTCCCTTTTTTACCTGCTATAGTATTTCAACCCATTTCACCCATCTGCTTTATTCTTCTTGTGTTTCTTATCACCTTGCCTTAAAGTATTTTTTTTTCTAGCCCAATTGGTCTCTTTCTCGTTTTACACTTATTACCATGAAAATATTGATGTTTATGATTAGAAGGTATGAAAGAGAACATGGAAGAGTTGTCTTTGTGAACTATTCCCTAAAATGTTCATATTATCATTCTTTATATTGAGTACAATCCTATTTATGTATGTGTTTTACATTATCAT
Source organism: Alexandromys fortis (assembly GCF_014885135.2). Taxonomy (NCBI): domain Eukaryota; kingdom Metazoa; phylum Chordata; class Mammalia; order Rodentia; family Cricetidae; genus Alexandromys; species Alexandromys fortis. The sequence goes on from NW_026068009.1 coordinate 2,391,502, forward strand.
TACCAATTCTTGTGTCATTCATGCTGATTCCACTTAATGACTGTTGTCACTAGAGAAGCAATGAATGTGGATGGGCAGCAATCTTTACTGCAGGAGGTAGAATCCTTTGCTGTGTTCAATAATGCCGTAAATTGGATCATATGGTACTTGCTACTTTCATTTTGTTTGAGAAGCCTATGCACTGATTTACATAGCTGGCTGCACTCGTTTAATCTACTACAAATAGGAACCCAGTCTTTGTTCCCACATTATAGCAAGTGTTTGTTCTCATTTGCATCAATGACAATTACCTTTATTTTGTGTCTTATATGGTTATATATTTTTCTAGGAAATAGAAAGACAAGGATTTTAAATATCTAAAGCCCACCTCCATCCAGATCTAGTAAGGTGAGCATCCAAACTGCCTAGGCTCCCACAAAGCCAATATGTGCAGTAGGATCAAAAACCCACAGGGCAGGGAACCCTGATTGCTCTTTGGGCTGTCGAGGGAGGGGGAGGGAAATGGGAGGCGGCGGTGGGGAAGAGACAGAATTCTTAAATAAATAAATTAATTAATTAATTAAAAAAATAAATAAATATCTAAAGCCAAAATTCCCTTTTAGCAGGAAAATTTCTTCTGGCACATAAGAATTTCATCCTCTTTAAGCCTGCACTGTACTTGAACTCTAAGTAGGCTGGCAAAATATGACATCAAATAAGGCAGAACAAATCTAAAGTCCTATATAGATACACACATAAATGGGGAAGATTTTGAGTTTTGTTTGTTGGTTTATTGTTTTATTTTTTTTTTTCAAGACAGGTTTCTCTTTAGCTTTGGAGCCTGTCCTGGATCTAGCTCTTGTAGAATAGGCTGGCCTCGAGCTCACAGAGCCCACCTACCTCTGCCTCTTGAGTACTGGGATCAAAGGTGTTTATCCACCATCTGGCTGAGATGTGATCTTGTAACAAGCACATTGCTATGGCCTCCATTTCTAAGCTAAACAATTTCCAATCAAATACCTACCCCGAGAGTTGTTACAATATAATGATTAAATAATATTTGTAGAATATATGTTACATAGTAAGGGATTTTATTACTCTTTGCCTTTACTTAGTTTTAGATTGATCCTATATCATTTGTTTTGATATCTTTTATGCAGGCTGGGTTTTTCAACCACGAATGGTCCATGTTAAAGATGTGACTCAAGTCAGAAGCATATCACCTTAAAACACAATACAGGATAGTAGAGATTTTAAATTTAGAGCTAGGTGACATCATTCAAGTGACTTCTTGAACACAAAGGAGGGAAGACAGAGGATGGTCCCAGTAGTATGACCAATATCACAACCAATCATGCACACATAATTAAGTCTCAGTAACATACACACATAATTAAACATCTATATACTGGTGCATCTGTGTTAATGAGGTGTTCACTGTGTGAGAGCATTGGAAGTATGATTTATATTAAACCTAGTACAGACAGGAAAGTAGACCTGTGTTTGTTGAGCCTCTTAACCTTTCATGCGGTGTCTTCTCTGCATTTTTCTGATTTCTCTCAGTACTGCAGAATAAAACTATCCTCATTAGCACAGTGTTTCCTTGAGTTCTTTGCTTCAAACATGAAGGAATTTTGGATACTCCCTGGTTTAAAGCCATAAGTACCAATGACTGGAAGGCTTCTAAGTTTAGGGATCACATCTAAAGAAATGTCAGTCTTGCTTGGGACAGTGAACTCTTGTAAAGTTTGTATTGACACTTGGTCAGTAGTGTTGAAATTGCAATAAAGTGTGGTGTTTTATAACATTCATAATGTAGGGTAAGCAAATATGAAAGCAGACATCATTCCAGCAGTTTTTAATTGTGACTAAAATTTTCAATTTATTTTGCAAGTTAAGCAAGAAAATTTAAGTATTATTTGTAAAACCTGATGTCATTTGTAGCTCATGGATTAAAATTATGCTATTAATAAAATTAAATATAAATTTATGTTCAGTATAATAAGGTATTTTAAAACTAGATTCACCTTTCAACATCAACCTATTTACTTATACTTTTCCAAGAGGATTTTAAATGATAAGAAATAAATGAGTGATAAATGATAAGAAATAAATAAATTAAGTTCCATACTAACTAAATGTTAGGTTTTAAAAATAGATTACTACATCAAATTAAACATTTACATATGATGACATACATAGATGAACAGAACAAAATGACTAAGTGGTTCCAGTATGCAATACAAAGGAGCCCGTCACTTCTTTATGAGTAGCACATGGAAAACAAAATAAAACTTAGATCCCACCAAGAAGATAATGTTTCTTTAAACATCAAGTCCACAAGTGTTGGATAAAATTTTAAAAACTCATGATTCCAAATACCAAACTATTCTCAAATCATCAGCAGAATTTTTTTAAAGTACACTAATTAAGCAATAAAGACTTCACCTCTGGCCACTTATCTTGAATAAATAACCTTAAAGAATAGAAATGCCAAGGGCCATTAAGTCCTCTCATTACTTCCCAGGAAATGACCCAAACCACAGGCTTTATAGACATTCCATATCAATTTTCAGGAATCATTTAAATTAACAAGTCACATGTAGTAACATAATTCCAGAGTAGATGACATGTCTAGAGTATGGGGTCCAAATACATTAAAATAATGTTTTCATGGAATTAAGACGAATTTAGAATCATACTTTTATACTATATGTGCAGATATATTTAATCACTTAATTCTAATTTGAGAACTCTTTTTTGATGGTCAATTCTTGTTATTAATTGTGGTTATCAAAGTTGCCTTTCCCTGAACAAATACCAAAACACTGACATCTGGGAATATGTGTGTATATGTGTGTGTGTGTGTGTATGATATTTTGCTATATGTATATCTGTATGTCTGTATACCACAATGCATGTGCAAGCCAGGAAGAGAGTCTCAGATCTCTTGGACTGCAGTTATAGATTGTCATGAGCTGTCTCATGGTTCTTATGGTTTTTGAAATTCAACTGGTTTGGAGACAACCTAATAGCTTTCTCAGGTAACATGCCATATTTTTATAAATATTTCTTTAAAATTATTATCTCAAAATCTGCTTCACAATTAACTGCAGCAATCCATAATTAATTCCCAGTGTAAATGTTATGTCCTCACTTACTTAAGTTATCCTCATGCTAGTAAAACCAGGAGCATATGAAGAAGTGTAGTAACAAGCCATATCTTCCAAAAAATTGTGGCTCCCTTAAAACTATAAAACACACTATGGTTTACTACAGACCTGGACCATGAAGTTCACCAGAGATCACTGAATAGCACAATGAGGGTGGAGCACAGGACCTCCTAATACACCTTCAGCAACCTAACTATGGCCACCAAGTGTCTTTTTCAAATATCTATGTGAGAGGGACTGGTTTCCTACAAATATAAGGCTTATCTCCCATTGTAAGCAAACTGACTTTTATCTATAGTATTAGGAAGAGAGGAAATACCAGTGATTTCTTTTTAATCTGACATAGTTTCATGAGTACAGGGCAAAATTGCCTCAATTAGGAAAATTTTTTTCAGTTCATTCCACAGAGGAGAAATGCTAAATATTTATCAAATTAACATACATTTTTATTTTTTTTACAGAAGGAAAATGTACTGTAATAATTTAAGTAAAAGTGGTGTTTCACTGACTTTTTGGAGGTAATAGCAGCTACAAGACAGAGAATGCAGGTCTTGCATGTAAGTGATAATTCTGGGCACCAATCCCAACCCTAATGTAAAATTATCCAACTTTATGGCCTCTTTGCTCTTCCCCCGCTTGCCACTAATAAGTAAACTGGCTCTTGGGTTTGGCTATAATACAGAAATGTCATAGAGATCTCAAAATGGTGGCAATTTTCAGACTAATAACTAAAATGAGGAAAATAAGAGGACCCTTTTGGATAATTCAAAAAATATGCTTTCACACATAAGACTTCAGAGAAGCCTAACATCTGAGGAAATTAAAGCAGTGGATCTCCCCCAGCAATAAAAGGAAGGGCTTAATTCACTTAATACTCTCTCAGATGATTAATTTTCTACCTCAACGGAAGATATAAGAAGTTCCAAAATTTGGCTCTGCTTGAAAATGCCACATTTTTGAAATTTTTCATTTTATCATGTCTAAACAAAACTTTTGTTGAATGGTTGACCAGACATTTTCTCTGTGTTATATTGTTTAAAAGAGAGCTAAATTAGGCTAGTATCATTTTTGTCATTTAGAAAACAACCATCATATCTTTATTTCAAACTTACATAGTTACATGGTGGTTAAATAGGAACCTTCATGTAACTGGATAGTCAACTTAAATTTGCCTATTACATGCTTCTTCTGTGCACGTGTTCACATATATAGTTAGATTTGTCACGAAGTTTGATGACCTGCATGTGTGTTCTCTTCCTGAAAGGATATACTGTGTTTGGAATATCTGCTAACCAAGTGAAAGTAAAGAGCACTGTGAAGAAATGTAGGGAAAGTCAATTAGTATGTTATAAAAAAAAAACATAGGAAACCATACCTTGTCATTATATGTGAAGTGGCACAGAAATCCCATTCATCTCATCTCGCCTTGCAGCTTCTTTGGAGAATTTTTCAAATATTAAAAATCAGACAATAAATTATGTTCATATTTGACCCTAAACTTTCACAGTTGTAATCATGATATTATACCTCAATAACTCATATAAAACTTTTCTAAGTTCTCTATAGAAAGACTGAATTAATCCCTTACTAGACATCAAAAGCAGAATGTGAAGCAGTGTAGGTTTTCTCTGAAGCTGGGTTTCTTGTAGATTTCTTGATGCTTTGCTCAGCTGATTTGTTCTACTTGTGAATATCTTATAATTGAGCTCCTTAAAAGAACTTTTTATATTTTTACATTAAAAGGAACTAGAGTCAACTAACTTTTATTTTGTTTTCATTTGTATCCAAAGTATATATAAGCAAGGAAATATACACAACATCTAAGCAAATAGTCAATATGTTTTGAGGATTTGAGACCCAGACAATGGGTATCAACAAGACAGTGGCGTACTGTTGATGTACAAAAATGAAAACAATAGCAAGTAAAGAGGTTAGAGGATGAAATGCAGTCAAAAGAAATCAAAGAGAACTCTCTTGCATATATATAAATACATACATATGCATACATACCTATATACACACATATAGAAAAGCAAAGGAAATTCAGTAGAGTTTCTTGGATTTAGCAATTATAGAAATGGGTTTGAGTACTAGCAACCTAAGGGAAACGTGCACACAGTCACTTTCATGAAGAGACATAAAATAATAATAACAACACAGACCAGAAATAATAAGGACCCAGGGAACAATCACTGAAAAATGGTCATGTTGAGCTCTCAAGTGATCTAGGATATAGCTGCACAGGGAGGTAAAATAGTGGTAGCAAAAATGAGAATGCACCCTCTCGACAAATAAAGAGAAAAAAATATACTAGAAGGTTTAATGAACAAAGCATCATTAGCTGGAATTCCACTCTCATACATGGTGCTCTTCCAAGACTCAGATCATCAACTAGTGTGTTCACTTAAAGATTTCTTCATTTGTTTTTAATGTTAATATTGCTGCCAAGGATCAGTAACTTTCCCTGATAATTTTATAAACAAACAGAACAAATGGCTTAGTTCTGGGAGAAACAAACGGAATGGGAAGTAAAGTTTACGGCTAGATAACCAAAAATACCTCTAAGACTCAGAGCACATGAGAAGCAACAGCACATATCAGAAAACCATATTTATTATGTGTTTGGCTCTGTGGTTACGTAGGCAGGGAAGACTCCCCTAAGATTCAGAGGCAAGACACCACCACATAAACTAGACAGTGTTTATCGAGCTGAGAGGTCTTCATAAAACTGTACTAGAGCCATGGAGACTAGAGTGGGTGCTGCACAGTTATTTCTTTAAAACTGCTTCAAACGAGAAACATCTTGACTATCCTGTTCCCTCAAGTTGTTCTCTCCTTTTCCCTTCTCTTTTCCACTTCCCCTTTTGCCCTACCTTCTACCTCACCCAATGTTCCTGGTTTTCTCAGGAGATCTTATCTATTCCCCCTTCCTGGGGGATCTATGTATGTTTCTCTTAGGGTTTTCCTTGTTACTTAGCTTCTCTGGGGTCATGGATTATAGGCTTGTTATCCTCTGCTTTACAGCTAGTATCCACTTATGAGTGAATACAAAACATGCTTTTCTTTCTGTGTCTGGGTTAACTTCATGGTGGTTTTTTAGTTCCATCCATGTGCATGTAAATTTCAAGATATCAGTTTTTTTTTT
>NW_026068009.1:2398464-2430564 GCF_014885135.2 Alexandromys fortis
ATATATATATATATGATATATATATATATATCAGCCTAGCTATATTCTGTTAAGCCATTGGCTGAAAATAGCTTCTTTTTTCATTAACCAATAAAAGTAGCAATACATACACAGAAGGCTTTCCATAACATTTCCCCTTTTCTGTTTAAATAAAAAGGAAGGTTTTAACTTTCACATAGTAAAATTACATATAAAAAACAGGTATCAATAAACAATTACAGTTACAATATTTATATCTACTTTATATTTTATCATAACTAAGAAAAAAATGTAATTATAACTATCTATTCTTCAACTCCATCAAGACTCCAGAAGGATATAGTATTACCTAAAAAAACAGGGAATACATTATAAGTAACTTTCAAAACTCTAGAATTGACAGAGACATCTTGAGGCCTAGACAGTCACCTAAAGTTCTACTGTATTATTTTGACATCCATCTTTAGCCTACAGGCCCATAGTATCCAGCATACTTTTCCATGAAGCAGGAAATTTCAAAGTCAGTTCCTTCTATATTGGCAGTTTGTCAATCACTTTTTCTGCTTCCTGCAGAATGTTTGACAGACTCTTTCATAAAGCGGAAACACTGAAGGACTTTCTCACCTTCTTTAGGTGGGTCCTGCAAGTCCAGTCAAACAGTTCAGGCTAGAAGAGTTTATAGCCCAAATGACTAACCAACTCCATAAGGAGCCTCTTCAATGCCCATCATCCTTTGAAGTAATTGGTGCTGTTAGGAGCAGATGTGTCTCATGGTCATGAAAAGTTCTAAGTTCTTAAAACATTTTAAATGCCATATTCTGAAGGTCTCTGAAATACTTAAAGAATACCAATCTAACTGAAATATATCAAGAAAACCTAACTAACATGACTAGAAGCTTGACTATCATAAATGATTATTTATAAACCTATATTTCTTAATTATACATTACATTTTTAATGAGATGCACAAACACAATACCTTAATCAAGAGCAAAAATATACAAATAACAAAATTTTTATAACCTTTTTAAAATTTATTATATTTAAACAAGTACCAATCCAAATTTCTACTCCCTCCTCTTCTCCCATTCCCTCCACATACCCTGCCACCCCACCCCCATCTAATCCTAAGAAAGGGTAAGGCACATTGCTTTGTGGAAGTTCCAAGGTCGTCTCTACTACATATGAAGTTGATTATTGTTCTTTCAGAGTCTGTAAAGAATTGTGTTGGGATTTTGATGGGGATTGCATTGAATCTAGAGATTGGTTTTGGCAAGATTGCCATGTTTACTATATTGATTCTTCCTATCAAACATCATGGAAGATCTTTCCATTTACTGGTATCTTCTTCAATTTCTTTCTACAAAGACTTAGAGTTCTTGTCAAGTTGGTTTTTTACTTTTTTTAGTTAGTGTTACCCCAAGATATTTTATGTTATTTGTGGCTATCGTGAATAGTGATGTTTCTCTGATTTCCCTCTTAGCCTCTTTATTAAATGTGTATAGGAGGACTACTGATTTTTTTGAATTGATCTTGCATCCTTCCACATCACTGAAGGTATTTATCAACTGTAGGAGTTCTCTGGTAGAGTTTTTTTGGGGTCACTTATGTACAGCATTGTATCATCTGCAAAAACTGACCTTAAATTTGTGTCAATAAACCAAGATCTATACCAACACAAATCTCTATAGCATATCCCCCTTTAAATGTAAACAAACATTTATAAACAATCATTTAAGGAATTTGGGCATTCTTCTCTCTAAACTGCTTCCTGTTTTTGTTTTTGTTTTTTTTTTTTTAAATTAATTTTGGGTGTGTTCAAGGCAACCTTTCAGGGGATTTTAGTTTGTCAAATCACATTAGTCTGGAAGGATTCCACAGATTCTCATCCTCTGTGGAAACTAAAGAAGAGCCTCTTTTCCAAAGCTTTAGACCCAAATTCTGAAGTCTAGATACCATTAAAATATATCTGTTGTACAATGAAATGTCTCTCTGTACTTACCTCATTTACAGTCAAAAATTCAAAGAAAACACAATAATATACATAACCCAGACTTTCTGTGTATATTCTATCCTTATGTGGCTTATTTTCTTACTCTATTACTTTTTCTACAAGTTTAATATTTATTTTACTATCTTCATTCCTTTAATCTATGACTGTACTCTTTTATATTACATTTACTGTCTCTGTACTCTTTTTTTTTCCTCTCTCCAAAGTCTACGTACATTTTTTAAACACAGTGTGTCTTGTTTAGAGGTCTTTTACGTCTAAATCTGTCCTTGTATGTATCTGAAATTCTTTTCTGTCCTTGCATGCTTCTTAAAATGCTAAGCCACATTACTAGGACTAAGGCTGCTTTTGCCTTATGGCTCTGCCTAGTCTACCATATCTAAGGTCTATTCATTGCTTCTGAGAGCCATTCCCTCTGCCCCAGATCCAGGGTAGGGTTGCAGGAGGTCTTTGTTGCCATTAATCAAGTTGTAGCACTCTGTTAACAAATCCCATTTAAATGTTGTATGCCAGTCCTCCTGAGAGAGGCAGAGTTTATGCTGGCACACATTTAAGGAAGCTGCCATTTCAAAACCGCACTTTTTTTTTTCTTTTCTTTCCTTTTTTTTTTTTTTTTTTTTTTTTTCTGTTACTGCTGAATCAGGAAGAACTCTGTTAAAGGAGCTGAGGCATGCCTCCAGGAAACAGAGCAAGAAGCTGTGTTAAACTCTGTTTCTTTGTGTCTAGAATTCCTTTTCAAGTTCTCTCGGATTTTTATGTGGATGTAATTACCCACTCTGTCTGGACAGGGAAGAAACCAGCATAGGACTAAACAAGGTCCTCGAAAGGTGGCTTGGACAGACTACATGGCTACTTGCAGTGGTACGAGGATTTCTTCCTACTGTTTCCACTGGCTTTTTGGAATCTATTCTCTTTGGATTGATACCTTGTTCAGCGTAGATATAGTATGAAGGGCCTTGGTACTTCCTCAAAGTAATATTCATTATTTTTTCTGAGGAGTGGATAGGGGTTGGGGAGGAAGGTGGAGAGAAAGAGGGGAATGAGTGGAACTGGAATTGGTATGTAAAATAAAAAAAAAGATAGGTTTCTTTGTTTTTTTTTTTAATAAAATAAAAATAGAAAAGCAGGAGAAATGTCTAAATTAAAGGATAAAACAAGAGTTGATGCAAAGATATATATTTATCTGTTATTGAAAGATTTTGCTTTCCTTAAATAACTTAATAAAGAAAGCATATAATTTTTTAATACATTAAAGAAACAGTCCTATTCAAACCACATGTGTTTATGCAATTGCTTGGATGGAGACAGGGGAGATGATTAGGTAAAGATAAAAAAAACAAAGATTTATATACATAGAGTTACACCACTTGTTTACAGAGCACAACTTCAATCTCAGTAAACATGGCATGCTGGGAAAATTCTGTGACTTATCTAATTCTCAAAGAATTAAATGCTAGGGTATTTTTTTCAGGTTTGAATGGACATGGGATGTGCTCCATCATCATCACTTCTTACTATTTACATTGTAACATGGCCTTTTAAATGCCATCACTGTAGTATAACAAAACAGAACAATTTGCTTGTGTTCAACAGTAGACAATTTAGGCGTTATCAATTTTCTTTCAAATAAATTAAATCATGGGATATTTTAGGTCTATATGCAGAGTAAAGTACACATGACAGAAAAGGCAATCAATTTGAATAATCAGATATCATTTTTTAGATGTTAAAACTGCTTGAGGCTACTTAAGTCTGGTACTAACAATTCTCGAAACATATATACCACACAACAAATTTAAGAAAGATTCTGATATGTAAGATCCTTTAGCGGAAGTAATTTGGCATCTACATAAAGAACTGGAACATAGTTAACTAGACTGTAGCTATGATCCTAAATCTTTCTCCAAGACTCAACTGTCAAAGCTGATAGATTATACGAAAATATCAAAAAAAAACAAAAACAAAAACATCAAACCTACCCCTGTTTCATCAGTTTAAAAGTTTTATATCTTGTTTGGAATGACTTTCACTTCTCTGAACTTAAACATGTTCTTTAAGTAGACTTTGTTTCAATATGCTGTTACATCCACCCTATTTTCCTCTCCAGTCAAGGAATAAATGCTCATTACTGCACTCTTTTTCCTTCATTCATTAAAATATAAAGTTCACTTCTCATGTTACAAAACATTGGTTGCTTGCCTAATTTATTCTTTCTCTAATATTTCCTCAATTCAATGTAGATGTGTTAAATCCAGCCTGAGTTATTTTTTAGTAAGTATAGCATAGTCTTATCAAAACTATCTACATAGTAAAGCCATGTTTTCCAAAGTTGCATTTTTGTAGGATTTGATTATTTTTATTTTATGTGTATGTGTATGTTGCCTGTATGTATGTTTGTGTACCCCATGCCTGCAGTACCAGTGAAAATGAGAGCACTAAATCCCCTAAGCATGGAGTTTCAGATGGTTGCTAATCACCATGTGGGTATGGGAAATCAAACCCAGTACTGTGCAATAGAAACAGTGCTCATCACTCCTGGGCCATCTCTCCAATCCCAATGTTGCTTTCCTTTTATGTAGAATATAATGCTTTACCTTTAGTATTTATTGACAGTTACATCTTAATAAATTTTATATACATATTGAAATATGTAATAAATATAATGTTATTAAATGTGTATGTATTATACTTTTATGTATATTTATACATTTATCTAAATATTACTTTGTGTGTATATATATAGCTATGTAGAAAAAATAATAACTAATAATAACTTACAATAAAAAATGTGGTATTTAGTTTTCAATTTCTGTATACTACCTGAAAAAACAGTGTAAAGAAGAAGGGTCTTTTGGTTTCACAGGCTATGCACACAGTGGCTGTTGCTTCTAGGCTTCAGTGGCAACAATGTCTACCCACTGATCTATCTCAACAGTCTGAGATTTTAAACTATATTGGTGGTTTGTCATATGTGAGCTTCATTTGCTTTATCAGACATGTAAAAATCCACCTGTCATGTCTCCCAGATGTCTCCAAGTATTTATTATCTATTTATAGAGGGCTTTTTTCTTTGTAGCTCGAGTTATCTTAAACTGAGGTTCAAATTGTTTAAAGCAGAGAGATAGATGATTCTTACTACATGAAAGGAGAGTGTTGGAACTCCCTTGACACTTCCATCAGAAAACTACCTTTTAACTTAATTCCTGAAGAAAGTGAAACCATCTTCCTATCATATCCTATACTTTAAGTATGGTACATAAATCAGACTGAAAAGACATAACATCATCTTTGTGGATAACACAATTTATTCCAATGTGTGTAAGTCTCAGTGGACTACAGTTTGAGTCTGCTGCCACAATGGTATTTCTCTAGTGTTTAGGTATGAAATGAGATTTGGACAAACAAAATACTTAAATTACCAGCTCTCTACTTTCCATTGGCTCAAAGTAAATCTAAAAATGTTATTTTGTTTTTTATTTTTTAATCTCCAGATCTTTCTGGTGACTTCAGAATTAATTTACATGCCTGGTGTCATTGTATCAGTGTATACCAAGGCTACCAATCTCTGTGAGACTCAAGTGTGACAACTGGTCAACCACTGAGATTTACAATATGCAGAATAGAGATAGCTAGATGAGAAAGAAAAAGTTTCCTCTCCATATTTTACTTATGGAGAGAGCCTATATTTCTTGGGTTCTAAAATGTAGAGCAGTTTAGTGTGTTGGTTTCCTAAACTAACACAAAATGAGCATAACTCACACACCCATGCAACTCCTCCCCTTGCAACTCCATACAGTGCTGAAGGACTGGAATCATTACACAGAAACCAGGAGCACTATTCTCTAGAAGTGATTGTTTTCTTGATGAGCTAGTTTGCTGCTTTGCTACTATGTCCCTACACATCAACTTTTCTTGCTTTCTCCACTGTCATTGACCCTCTTCCTCCAGAAAACTTTATTATATCTAAATTGTAATCATGGACAGTCTGTATGATTTGGGAGAGCAATTCTGAACAAGAGAGGGACGTAGACAGTTCCAGTGAAATGTACCAGCTAAGCCTAGATGGGCAGGAAATGCAGTGATGAAAAAGCAAGGACTTCTACTTCTATCATTTGAAGAATATTATTCTAAATCTTTATCATGCTCCGTCCTGCCATGGAAAAATAATTTTGTTAGGTTATAAATATAAAGAAAATCTTACAAATTAAAAGTTGATACTAAGTTGGGATTCTTGCTGCATTTTTAGAATTTCATTACAATGTCATATAATTTATCAAATATTTCAAAAATGACTTGAAAATATATAAAATGAAGATGTACAAACAGATGATATGAATGGATTGCAGATGAGCTGGTGAGTGTTTTTCACTCATATGTTATTAAGTCCCAGAGACACAGACCAATTGCATGCTGTGCTTTCTCTAGCAATGACCTGGTAAATTAATATTACAATCACCTGCATAGATAAATTGATTAATAGTTACTAAACTTTTATGTGTCATTTTATCTACTTAGTGGAACTCATGATTTCTTTAACACATGTAAAACTCATCATCAAATGTTACCAATGGAATTTTTAGCTATGAAACATCAATGGAATTTTGTTTCTAATAAAATTGAAAGCTAAGTAGGTCAATGAAATAGGAAATAAAGATAGAATATTAACCTTTGTGTAGGCTGGGAAAGCAGTATGTCTACAGGGTAGCTTATAAGTAGTAGTAGTAAGTCTTCTAATGAATCTACCAATATTCATAATGAGCAACAATAAATAATAAATTCTGACTACATTCTGATTCATGGAAAAATCAAGTGTGCTTCAAAGCTTATGATCTTTATATGATCATAATGTATAATTTTTATACATTTACTGTTACCCAAATATTTGTAATGCTTACAAGAAAAAGACAAAAATATAAATAAAAAATAAATGAATAAATAAATGGCTTATACATGAGTGTATATTTTTTCTGTTTTGCTTCATTCTGTCAAACATTCAAAAGGCAAATTGTATATTATATTCTTACAAAAACTGTTCATATGATCATGCTGTTATTCTTAAAAAAACGATGAGAGAGCGGCTACAAACGGTCCCAGGGCAGGCTGGCGGAGCCCGCCATGGGAAAGCAGCTACAGGAGGGCACGCTTCCTTGGCCCACGGTGGCGGCAGGGAACAGACACGTAAACACAGGAAATAGCCATAAGTATTTATTAAGGAAGGGGGAGAAAGAAAGACAGAGAAAAGAGATAAAAGGAGAGAGGAGAGATAAAAGAAGAGAGAGACAGAGAAAACGCGTGCACACGCCAAGGAAGCAAAAAGAGAGAGAGGGTCCCAAGATGGCGATGGGCGGGTCAGAGGTTATGGGAGTGGGCGTGGCTAGGGCAGGGACCCAAGAATAATATTTGCCGTAAGAAGTTTCAATTGAATAAAATTCATAAAAACATGTCCTAAAGTTAAAAATAACTAAAGACATCAAGGATTATACCTGTCACCAATCTAGCCCTGACTCATTTTTACAAAGGCTGGATCTCACACACTTAGGCGGCTTTGCAGGAGTCTTCGGGCTGTCAGAGGAGCTCAATAGGTATTAACGTCTTGCTGGGGATTTGATCATTGCTCCTACCATATGTATCTTTTTATAGCAAAGGGAGAAAAGTTTCACTGGATGCAAAAGCTCTTAAAGAAAATATCTATTCACATATTGAACATATTTCAAAGGTTTGCATGTGTGAGTCTATAAAGCAATTCTATAATAGTGGAGCTGACGAGCGCCTAAAAATAACGTTAAAATTGATTCAGAGGTAAGAGGAGACTGCAGTTTGTGTGTCTGACCTTGAACACTAACATTTCTAGAAAAACACCAAACAATTTTCATACAAGGAAGATCATTTTTCAGTCTTCCAAATCATCAACCTTATTTAGTTTGGGACAACAGAAGGTTGAAGTTTTAATATGCAATATCAATATTTTTGCACTCTTTCCTAAAATCAAATAAGCACAATTCTTAGGTTGTTATAAGAGCTACAGAGAGATAATATAAAGGCTCTATAAAGATAAAATAATGAATTTCTCTTTTGTGTTAAGCCCATGGATGGCAGCAAAGTCCTCCTTTAATACTCTTCCCATGAATCATGTAGTCTCAGGAAGCTGGCATGCCAGGCAGTCTGTGCTAATGGTCATGCCTAAGTTGACAGCTCATCTTTGTGTGAAATAAACCATACCCTATACAATGCAACTTGGGAATAACAAAGATCCTTTTATGAAACCACATCCCTTTCCTTGCCTGACACAGCTATATTCTCCCAACAACCAATCTACTTCAGGTTGAAGAGTGGTGTACAATGAAAGCTCACACATAGATCTGTATAATCATGTTTTGTAAGAAATGAACAGAATGTGAGGGCAATCTGGACTGTCACAGTTCACCCCGTTGATCTCCTGTGTTGATTATGTTGGTCTGGTTGGCTAGGCAGGTGTCCCCCTCTTCCCTCGCTCTTCCATGTGTGTTCCTTCCAAAACTGAGCACTAGGCTGAAGTGGAGCACCTTCCAAGATAGAGAAGGAATCCATCTTCCTCAAAGGTACGTGAATAGCTGTGCACCCTGCTAGAGTCTCCAAACAAGCTCTTAAGAAATGAACACACACTGAGGTTGTGTTTTAATCCATGAAGCCCTGCCACTTTCCTAACATTCAAGCTACACATGTTGTCACGGAGCATCAAAACATACTCTTTCCAAATTGTTCCACCACAGGGACAAGCAATATTTTTAATTTAGTAAACTGTGTAAACATGATTGCAGGTTCTTCACTCTGCTCTTGAAACCCAGAGGTTCTCATGAAGAAGACCTGAACACATTAAGTCTGACTTAATCTAATTTTACTGAAATTGAATCTATAATATTCTGCAATTTTTACATGCTACAAACCACTGTTTATTTCTTAACAATTTAAAAATGGTGAAAAACATTCTTAGAATTCAGAATGTACAAAGATAGATAAGATTAAGGGACAGTAGCTAGATGGTTCTGATACAGATGATGAAAACATTAACCCTAACATGCCTAAGGCAGGACTATTGATTCTCCCACGTTTCCAAAAGAAAAAGAAAATCATTTGACTCGCACAAGACTATGGTTGTTGAGGTGTTCTCTAACTGTTCTTAATTTGTTTTTTTTTTTGTTGTTGTTGTTGTTGTTGTTTTGTTTTCCTTTTGTGTTGTAAGCCTAATTTCTCAAGCTGGATCAAAATCTATTCAGAGATATCCTTTTTTTAAAAGAAAAATTTTGGTCATTCCATTTTAGTCAAGTAACCATTTTCTTTTGGCTGTCTCTACTTCTAATCTTCAGTTACTTCGTTTCCACAAAACATAAAGCAGTCTTCTCAGAGCAGAAATTAGATTGTCCTTTTGTTATTTGAAACATAATTAATAAAAAAAATAACTCAGGGTTGGAAACTGGGGTTCAACCTACAGATCTGAAAAGCAATACAGCCAGCCACTGGCTTTTACCTCGACCTCAGTCTGAAATGGCGATCCTGCCTCCTGGAATCTCAGAAGTAGACTGTCTGAGAGCTGTTTCCTCCTATTTTGTAATCCTCTCTAGGTCTGGGATTAAAGGTGTGCACCACCATCATTAATAACAGGCATCACCCAGTTTCTATGGCAACTAGCCCTGGCTATTCCGATTAAAGGTGTGTGTCATTATGGCTACTGAGATTAAAGTTGTATGTTACCATAATTTGGTCTGTAAGGCTGACCAATGGGACTGTTTTACTCTCAGATCTTCAGGCAGTCTTTATTTATTAAAATATAATTGAAATGCCACTATAGTTATTTGTTTAAAATGTGCTTATGACTTCAAGTCTCATACAAAAGAAAAAAATCTGAAGTCTCTACTAAATCTTAAGTCTTTGTCTTATTTTTCTGCTAGTTTACTGCCCTCTATTTTACCATTCCAGACAAAAGCAGCTCCTGTTGCTTCTGGAACACTTAAGAATCACACTCACCCTGGGAGTCTTTGAACTTACTGTTCTCTTCACTTAGAACAATTTTCTCTCATGGTTCTGCATTGTTTATTCCTTATCTTGGCATTTTCTTCTATTATACACACTTGAGAACTACAGAGATGTGTGTTCTACTGTCCCTCCATTTATTAAACCATAAGCTAAATGAATAAACAAATGAATTAATAAGAGAGATTGCCAGATGAATAAGGAAGAAATGGAATTGATACCCAACAAACAGGGAATATTGTTTTGAGAAAGATCCATTCCTTGCTATATTGTGACACCCAATATACATGATTAAATAATTTTTAAACACACAGGCTTTGAGAAAATCACACTTCTCTTTGAATATCCACTTTGGCTTCAGCTACCTAGTCATTTTTGTAAGTTAAGGATCTGAACTGTGAAGGTTACAATTATGAAACAGAGGTGCCTATTCATATGAGAAATAATTGATGACTTTATACAAACTCTTAAGCATAATGTCCAGCAATTTGGTCAGAACAAATAAGAAATAATGTTATAGAAATTCTGCTTTGTTCATCTGCTACATTAAGCTAAATGTGGAGATCATATAAAACATTAGAAAATTTTAAAAATTCAACTTAGAGAAAACTGATTTGTTTTAATAAATGATAAGCATGGAATTTATAGGATTAAATAATGCAACTAACAGAATGAATATTAATGACTATAATGATACATATGTGCTCATATACCAATATTCAGATATTTATTCTATAATACATGTTGGGTGACAATATTCAGTCATTTATTTCAGTTATATATTTCCCAATATTCCAAGTGTAACCTAAGTATTGTGTCTCGTCAGTGGAAAAACTAAAACAATTGATTTTTTAAAGTTTTATTGGTGTCTTATGGGTGAAATAAAAGAAAAGTTGAGGAAAATCATCATAACTTACTGGAGGCTCATGCCTTTTATCTTAGCATCCAGAAGGGTGAAACAGATGAACAAGTTCAACACTCCAGAGCAAAATACTGTCTCAAAAAGTGAGCTCATCTTAAAATTACAGTCAAATTAGTTGACTCATAAAATGAAATGATGATACTAATGTAGCAAACTTCATGCTTTGATACCAGCACACATTGAATGATGTTCACACTAAACTAAACATGTGGGCCTCCCCAAGTATTTCCAATTAGTTATGATAAAGAATTCATATTTATTTATTATAGCTTACTGAAATATACAGTGACTATTTGTTCTATATGATCAGTCTGTCTTATGGCAGCATATCAGAACTTTTCTTTCTCTACTAATTTCACTTTGAGACAATAAATAAATTTCCCTATTCCTTTCTCCCAATCAGACTCCCCTGTCCCAGAAAAGACCATTGTACTCTCAGGCGCTATATGAACAAGACTTTTATATCCACATATGACTGAGCTCGTATGACATCTTCCACTCTACGCTTTGTTCATTTCACTTAATACAATAATCTATAGCTCCATCCACATTGTCATGAGTTATATGATTTTAGTTTCTTCTAGGGTTGACTAATATTCACAGTGTCTATGTACATTCTGATTCTCTAGTCAGTCATTGATGGACACGTAGAGATTTTCCCCCATTCATTGATTTCCATGATTAGAGCCATGATGCAGACTCCCACCTGTCAGATTCATTGTTTTATACTTATTTTTAGTGCTGTTACAAAGCAGGGTAACATGGGCAGCACAGAAATTTACCTCTCACATTTCTAGAGTGTAGGAGAAGAGGTTTCTGGTGAGAGTGTGTTCTCTGATTTATAAATGGCATGTCTCTTTATGCTCCGTGGAGTGAATTAACACAGTGAGAGGGGCCACAGAAGCTCTCCGGAGTTTCTTTACCAGGGCACTAGTGTTAACCAAAGCCTCTCATACCCTAATGCTATCCTATCCCCTCGGGAATAAGGAGCTCAACACGTGAGGTGGGGAGAGTGAGTCACAATGCTCAGATCACAGAAATCCATTTTTATAATCCCAGCATACAGTCCTTAAATATAAGATATGTTTTAATTGAAACAGAATTACACCATTTTTATCCTTCCCCTTTCTCTTTCCAGACCTTCCAAATTAAGCTCCCTCAAACCCCTCCCCTGAAACTCTACACTCTCAACTTGGTACCACCTCTAAATGCATATAGGTAAAACGTGAAGCCATTTTTATTCCATTTACAAACCTTACCGTATTAACAGGAATGCAAATTGATCCAGTGTGCTTATTTTCCTTAAAGCTATTAAAGCTACTTCCAAGTTGTGCATAATCAATAGTTTCCAAACTTTAGTGTGCATTAGTAGCACAGCAAGAGGCAGAGGCATAAATCTCATCAAGAATGCAAATGCTGGATTCCCCGTGAGTTCACAGCTTCGCTTTCCGAATATTTGACTTAAGAAACTCCATTTTAACATTTAACCGATGTTCGTGTGATTGTCTTGCCAACTCCACACTTTGAGAAATATTGACCTTATGATAGAAAGCATGTGTTATAAAGGAAGTTACAAAGTTTTGCCACAGTAAATTATTTTAGGAACAGAATTTTTAGGAATAAAATTCTGTTCTGTTCTCCCTTAACAAAATAAAACATGTCTGCTGTGTTTAAACACTGCGATAATGAAAATTAAGGCCACAGTACTATGGAGTGTGATCTTTTCTGACTTTTAATAAATTATTCTTTAATAAATGTTATATTAGTCAAACAATAAAGACTTTTGTATCTTGGTTGCAATTATTATTCAAAACATACCAAAACCAGTGGTGCTTTTGAGAGCAAAAATATATCATAATTATCCCTAACAAACCCAGAAAACCGTAAGTTGTGTTTTAGTTTTGCTTATTGTAAAGTCCATTTGGAAAGAGTTTTGTGTAAGAAACACAATAGCATACAAGGAGACTCAGCCTCACCTACACTCTTGCCTCCTCTTCTTCCCTTCCCTTCCCTCCCCTTCCCTTCCCTGCCCTGCCCTGCCCTGCCCTGCCCTGCCCTTCCCTTCCCTTCCCTTCCCTTCCCTTCCCTCCCTTCCCTTCCCTTCCCTTCTCTTCTCTTCTTTTTTGTCTCACAGCCAACTGGAACTACAGGGGTCACCAAGTATTTGGGGACACAGGTGAAGCTCCAAGTGTCCAGATAATGTGTAGGGGCACTTTGACTTGTTTCTTCTGACTGGTGAGGAAAGAAAGAAGGAAAGAAAGAAAGAAAGAAAGAAAGAAAGAAAGGAAGGAAGGAAGGAAGGAAGGAAGGAAGGAAGGAAGGAAGGAAGGAAGGAAAGGAAGGAAGGAAGGAAGGAAGGAAGGAAGGAAGGAAGGAAGGAAGGAAGGAAGGAAGGAAGAAAGAGAGGTAAAAGTTTCATGAAGCCTGGAAAGGCTGGTGATAGAAAATGAGTGTCATACTTCACCTTTGCTATTTGAGAAATAGTTACTTCAGTGTAATGGTGGAGAGGCCGGAATCAAATTTTACAGTCTGGATGTTCGAGAGGAAGAGGTGAGAATGACAACTAACAATGCCGCCAGCAGCGGTTCGCTACAGTTTGGATAAATGCACGCCACTCTTTACAAGTAACCTGCCTTGAAGGTAATTTTCTCATGCTCAATTATGTAAAGGCCTCTGTTAATTTGTAAAATTATTTAAAATCATATTTTTGGAGAGAATGCAAGGTAAATGGAAGCCGCAAACCATCATGATTCCTCCCACAGGAATTTTCCATGACATCAGTCTAATCAGGGAATGTCTAATGCAAACAGAAGAATAAAAATTATACTTTTACTCCTTATTTAATAATAGGTAAAAAATTTCAATATAAAAATAAAGTTTGTTACCATTATAAAAACATCTTAAATTCTAAATTGTTTTGATAATAAGTGAGATCAGCCAACTTTGCAGACTGTGTTCTCTTTTCCACTATAGTGTATGTGTGCATTTTTAGTTGGTGCACAATTAAAACTCATATGTACATCTATATTACTCTGATTTAAACTTATAAATAAATATGCAAACATGAATGGAATAATAACGCTTATTTCAGTAGAAGACCACATGTAGCACAAGCCCTAGATGTCATCATTATACATCTGAGTTGCAGTATTACTCTGTTAGCTTCAGTCTGACATTCCTCAGAACATGACCTGTCATTCACAATACATGCCTGCATATATTTTGAATTACCAGAATACTGTGCCTTCTGTGAAAACTTGATTAACGATGTAAGAAGGAGAGCTGGAGAGAAGGCTCAGTGGTAAGAGCTATGGAAGCAAGAAGAACTGATTTCAAGTCATTAGCACCAGGGGGGAAGTGAAGTGTGGTTGTGCTTGCACCTATAATCTCTGCCTGGTGGGGAATGGAGAAAAGAGAATTGATGCGCCTTGCTGGCCACCAGTCTACCCCTAAGTACAGTAAAGGATCTTGTCTCAAGGAAATGAGAGAGAGAGAGAGAGAGAGAGAGAGAGAGAGAGAGAGAGAGAGAGAGAGAGAGAGAGAGATCTGATGTCCTTTTCTCTCTGGTCACTCATGCCCATGAGTATACATACCTACACATGTATGTAATCACAAATTACACCTCTCTCTCTCTCTCTCTCTCTCTCTCTCTCTCTCTCTCTCTCTGTGTGTGTGTGTGTGTGTGTGTGTGCGTGTGTGCCTTTCTTTGTCTGTCTCTATCATACACACACACAAGTTAATATACATTAGAATTTTCCTTCATAAATAGGAGCATACAATCCGTCATCACATTCCTTCCAGGTTTCTTGAAGATTCATGCTGTGCAACTTTAGGAAAACCCTTTCTTTATCAGTTCTAACAAGGTAGGTATGGCCTCTTGTCCTAATAATACCGATCAGAAGAGACAAAGAGAAAAGGAGAAAGTAAATTTAACCAATGTGTTGAGAAGAACAATAAATAAAAGGGCCTAGTGACCCCATCTTCATCTTCATTGTACTGGCATCAGCTTTAGGCTTGATTTACAAAGTGAATTTGGGAGCCATAACAAGAAGGAGGCATAATTAAGTGGTATTGCTCAAGATTTGACTTGGTTGATCATTCTCTTCATTCTAGTCTATAAGGCAGTCCCAACGAAATGATTCTTACTGTCATTTCTGAAGAGGTGTAATCTGCTTCTCAGATGTGAATATTCATGTTCTGGCATGTGTCTTCACCACCATGGATAATTGCCCCTGTGTTAGTATAGTGCACCCTCTAGGCATTTCTTAGGGGTAAGTACATCTGCTGTCACGAATATGTGATTCAGTCAGTCTTGTTCCTGTAATCCAAAATGCCTGGGAAAGAAAATGACTTAAAAGGAGGCGTTAAGGCATCAGATACAGAGTCAGAGAGAGAAATGGTGTCAGGCTAAGAATTGGAATCCTTCTTCAACTATCTTCACCCTTTCAACTGCATAGTTACTAATTAATAAATGTTCAGTGTGATCCAATGTAGTTATTTATACTTTGTGTTATGGATATTATAAAATATAGAACTATTTCAATGTTTCAATTGATAATAGGGACTAGTAATACTTTTCAGAAAATTAGTAGAAGTATTAACTTGGTTTAGCATTGATTTAATCAATCCCATTATTCAGACTGAAGATTATCATATGGAAGGTCATATTGATAAGATTACATTGAATGATTGCTGAATTGATCATTCTTTCTTTGGCTGGGATCAAGCCTTCAAACAAGAGCACCATGCCTTTTTTCTAATCAGTCCCTTGGTATACAATCATGCTTTGAATTCAGATAAACAAGTGGTATTTTCTGCGGGAAACAGTGCTTGACATTAGTTATAAAGCTATTAGTTTTCCTTCTTTTACTTGGACTATTTATAAATGATAAAAAAAACTGCTGAGTAAGAGCTAAGGGTATGATTGGTGGGGAAAAAAGCCCTTGTACAAATATTAGGACCTAAGTTAGAATGCCAGATGCCCACAGAAAAACCAAGGTTGACTACATGTAATGTAGCCATAGCTCTGGGGACAGATACAAGAGGATGACTGGAGTTTGCTGTCCAGCCAGACTAGCTTAACCATGATACCTCATGATACATCAGTAAGAAGCCTTGTCTCAAGTGAACAAAGTGAGGAAATGATAGAGCAGAGAAGCTGATGTCATGCTCATCCTCCTTGCACAAACACACATGCACAAACCTGTACACACACCACATAATGCTGAATTGATTGTATAATAGTCACTCACTATTTTATTGATAGCAGAAATCCATTAATGGCACTCATATGTTCTATATAATACTCTATAAAGTGATAGAATACTGACTTTAAGTACAATAAAATCTGGAATTAAATGTCATTAATGCTTTATAAGCTTATGATATAAGTGACTAAAGTACATACATTAATATATCTTATAATGAGCTTTAATAATTGGCACCTAACATTTATTGAGATTTTCATTTTATTTGCCTAATAATATTATAAAACATTGTACCACTGAATGTCACCTGTTAAAGAACAATAAACCAAAACCCAGTTTTTACAACTATAGAGTTATGAGAAAATATTCAACAATTTCAAAACAACTCACAGCATCTTATATAACTTTTGTCTATGATATTGACCATATACCAATATGTAAAGCTTCCGTCCAGCCTCTTTTCTGGCTGCTCTTTCTGGTTGCTGGATTCGGTTTCTGTTCTCAGTTCAAGCAGAAGATTCTGATTTGTGAGTTTACCCCTAAATAAATAACCATCTATTTCTCAATTCTGAGATAGTGTGGGATTTTTTTTAAGCGTCCTTTCACATTTGGTCATTTCATGTGGCCTACTGCCCAAACAAGTCTCCTAACTCTGCCCGCTTAGCTTGAGTAAGCTCACACTAATAATAATAGTGAGTAATAGAGTGAATACTTGTGAGTTATTGTTTATAGGCAATTACATTGGTATAGATTCTTGTATATTCATACAAAGTTAAATTATATTAAATATTTTATGCATGCATGCTTCTACCTCTGCTTAAAACAGTTTTATAAATTGATATATATTTATCATATTGTAATGTACATTTCTACCTCTGATCAAGATACTTATACATTGCATATATTTTGAAGGCATTGTTCTCATTTGTTGTACAGTTGTATATTGTTTAAAATTTTAATATGACATCTCAATCTTTAAGTTATATAGGTATTAAGGATTATAGATCAATAGTCATACTATATTTGTCCTACTTATAGTTAGACTAATCAGGTTCTTTAGATACATAGAGATTATATTCTGCATAGTTAGGTAATTTTAAACCCCTTCAGAGAGGTATAGAATATGATATTTAAGTAACTTAAGGTTCTGTTGAAGTGAAACATGATTGCTCCTAGCAGCACCCATCTATTCCCAAGAACATGTTGAGCACTGAAGACACTCCACTTGGAGTTTGTTTTCTTCTTTATTCAAATGCAATATTCTACAGCTCTTTGAAAGGATTGAAAGTTATCTATCTATGCAGAATACAATCTCTACGTATCTAAAGAACCTGAGTTGTCTAACTATAGGTATGACAAACATGGATGACTATTGAACTACAATTCTTAATACCTATATAGCTTAAAGACTAAGACTTTATTTTAGAATGATAAACAATCTTTAAACAATTGTACAACAAATGACTGAAGAAAGCTTTTAATATTAGACTCTGGTCTTCAAATACATTTGAATGCCATTCATAATGCACACCTTACACGTAAACAATCACATCAACACATACACACAATTAAGTGAAGGAATGTATTTTGATCACAGTATCAAGATATATATATGATTGTGAAGAAACTCAGCTATGATCTTATCATCATCTTTATATACAATATTAAGAACTCTAAACAATGATAAGTACAAGTCATTTCGTGATTTCACTAGAATTTGTATGCTGCATCTGGGTATTTTAATAGTATATTCACACACTATACATGCATATGCCAAACGTATCTGATGCAGGAAAGAATATTTTTGTAGATCCATCAATGTGTGCATTTTCTTTTTGAGCAGTCCCTATGGCATTCTTTTTGTTGTTCACTCATGAAAGTGTTGACACATCAGAAAGAAGATAAAAATAGAAGAATCAGTTCTTCACTTCTGAAATCCAAAGGCCTAGATCTAAAAGGCTAAAAATATCATAGGGAATGAAAGACAGATTTGCATTAGGACAAGAAAAACTATTTCCTACTCAAAACTTCTAACATTCAGAAAAAGACCAAGTTTTCTTACCATGGCAAGACAGAACAGCAGAGTCAAAACAGAGCAAAGACAGGAGCACACAGCCTATACCACTGAGCAACTGGAGTCTTCCTTCTGCAGTATATTTCAAAAGAAACAAAGGGGACAAAATGTGAGATATCCCAAGAGGACAAGAGCAGGAATGTGGAGACCCTGGACTAGAATATGTCTGTCTTCTTCCAAACTGTGCAAGCTACATCCAGATAAACAACAGGATGTTGTTTCACTCTTAAGAATAGGGAAGACATAGTAAATAGTCATACTCTTGAGAATCCTTGTAGTTATAGACTAGCAAAGAAAGGAGGCAAGACTTTTATGTTCAGGTAAAATGGAAGCAGCTGAAAACAGGCAGTATAAAGAAGCACACAGTATTGAAACATCTGAGACATAAAAAGTTGTCAATAAACATGAGCTTAGATGTGGTCATTCCTGAGTTGCCCAGCAAATGAACTAAAAAGACTAAAAAACAAGAGAAGAATAATGTCACTGATTCAATCTAGAGTAGCCTGGAGACTATTCAGATATGAAGACTTTCCCAAAAATCCTGTAGAAATAAAATCAGACCCTAAAACATGACAGAAAAATGATGTAGAACTTTGAGAAAACACAATAGTTATCAACTACATTTGAAAATATACACAATTAAATTTGATTTTTAATTATAAGATGTAATACTGTATTTTCTGTATATTTATTAATTAACTTCTGAAGGGTCAAAGATTCTAGAGAGGAGAATTTTGTCTAGGGTTTCTAAAAAATTTACTGTAAAATAATTATCTGAGTCTCAGGCTAAATGGAAGTTGAAATAAACTTGGGATTACATTTATCTTGAGGTTGTCATTAAAAAATAACACAATATTTAATGCCCTATAAACACATGGAGTTTCATTTATATACCTTAATTTCAGAAATAATTCCAGTTTGATGTGATTACATAACATTAGCAGACCTTAAATGTCTTAGATGAGAGCCAATGTTGCCCTTAGTGTTTAAGAAGTGCTTATAGAAGGCCAACTTTATACAGAGTTGGCTTTTATTTTATTTTATTTTATTTTATTTTATTTTATGTGTGGGGCAGTCAGAGGATAAGTCAAGGCAGTTATTATCCAACAAAATGCGGGATGCAGATACTGAAGCACAGTTGTTAGGCTTTGTGACATTCATTAAGACATTTTGCTGGCCAAGGAGCTTGAGTGTTTTGTGTGTCAACTTGATAAAAGCTATAGAGTCATCAGAGAAAGGAGCCTCAGTAGAGGAAATGCCTCCTTGAGATCCAGCTGTTTAGCATTTTCTCAGTTAATGATCAATGGACAAGGGCCGAGTCCATGGGGGTGGCACCATCCCTGGGCTGTCAGTCCTTAGCTCTAAAAGAAGTTGGGAAACAACCCAGTAAACAGCTCCTCTCCATGACCTCTGCATAAGCTCCTGTTTTGGGGGCTCAACCATGTTTGAGTTCCTGCCATGACTCCCTTCAACAGTGAACAGCAATGCTGAAGTGTAAATCTAATATAATCTTTCTTCCCCAACTTGCTTTTGGTCATAGTGTTCTTTTGTAGCACTAGTGACAAAGCCCTTATGTTAAATTCTAAATTTATGACAACACAGAGTATTTTGAATTTATCCAAGAAGTTAGGGTTCAGAATGATGATATTTATCACTGAAACCAACTCATCTTTTCATTGATTTAAAAATGGAGGCTGGACACTGATAAATATCTTGCATATCACCATAGAACCTTCATCTGGCGATGGATGGAGATAGAGACAGAGACCCACACTGGAGCACTGGACTGAGCTCCCAAGGTCCAAATGAGGAGCAGAAGGAGGGAAAACATGAGCAAGGAAGTCAGGACAGGGAGGGGTGAGTCCACCCACTGAGGCGGTGGGAATGATCTAATGGGAGATCACCAAGGCCAGTTGGACTGGAATTGATGGAGCATGTGATCAAACTGGATTCTCTGAATGTGGCTGATGGTGGAGGCTGACTGAGAAGCCAAGGACAATGGTGCTGGGTTTTGATTCTACTGCATGGATGGGCTTTTTGGGAGCCTAGTCTGTTTGGATGCTCACCTTTCTGGACCTGGGGAGAATGGGGAGGACCTTGGACTTCCTATTGGGTAGGAACCCAGACTGCTCCTTGTACTGGAGAGGGAGGGGGAGGGGGAGTAGGGGGAGGGGCGGGAAGTAGGAGGAGGCGAGGAGGTGGAAATTTTCAATAAAAAAAAAAGTAAAGAGGATAAAAAAAAGAACCTCAGAAAAACCCTAAAAAAATGGAGGCTGGGAAATTACACTGAATATTAAAAAAAAAAGATGCTGACTAGACTGTGAAGGCTAAGTGGTGAAGTCACTGAGGTGTTCACACAGAAAGTTCTGCACAGCAGCTGCCACTGTTCACACAAACATAATTATTTTAAATTTAATTTCAGACAATATAAGCATGTTCTCATAATTTAAGTCAATTGAAAGAAACCACCATGGGTAATGTAACAGCAAAGATGAGTTCAGAGATTGTCTTCCAATCCAGAAAGGGACCAAAAGGTACAGTCATGCTTTTCTGAAAAAAGTTTCTCTCTTTTCTTGATCAAACAAAAATCTTAACAACAATAGAAAGTAAATGCTATAGTTGTGATGGAAGAAATTAGTTTACATCATCTGCTATTTTAACCAAGAATTGACATTTTTGTTCTTCCCGTTCCCAACTTTCATATTTAAATAATCCATAACAATATTGCATATACTGAAACAAATTTGGGATGGGTAGTTTGATAAATTTGGTCTAACAAAGGGAATTTTTTATATTGCTCTGAAAGAAGAGTTACAGCATTAGAGCATAACAGAAACCCGAATTTATGTATCTGAAAAAAAAATGTGTTTCGTCCTGTTTAAGCTTGGCAAGTCAGATGTGCCATGTAGCCATTGTAAAGGTTGTTGTGACTTACAATGCCAGGATACAAATGTGTGCTCAACAAGAACAATGAACCAGAAGATCGGTCTTCAACCCTTCAGAAGAATATTATGTTTTGGATGTTGGGCCAAGTTTTAAAGGGGAAAGCTGACAAACTGAAACACCTATGCAAGTGGAACTGAGCCAAAGGAATGGTGCAGCTCCATAAAACAGCATTGAATCATCCTTTTCATATAAACACTGGAGCACCAGAACTGAGTACACTAAACATAATTTGTTCTTTTGTAGGAACTTATCATATGAGAATACAAAGTGTGCTTCGCTGGGATTATACAGAGAAGGAAAATGAAAATGTTTTTGTAAAACTATGAGAAAACCTGTTGTCTATAGCCAAAGTAAGCAATTTTAAGCAGAATTATAGTGGATTAGTGATAAAGTAAGAAGTAGGCAATTCCCTATCTGATTGCATTAGAAATAAGCTACACTAATGTTGACTGCATCTGAACACTCAGATATCATATCTACACATTTCGTAATATGCTTTCAGTCAGCTTCACAACTGCCATAACATTCGCATTTGAAGATTAAGAAGAGTAAGTGAAAAACTGGCCCCAATCGCTGCTTGAGGAAGATAATCAGCCCTCCATCTCAAATTGTTACAGTTGATTTAAGAATGAGTTTTCGAGTGTTCTCAAAGGCACGGCGAGCATGAAGGATCATCAAAGTAACTGATCCTCCAAGGGTGAAATGGTTGAATATAAAATTTTTTCTAGGTAGAGAAAAAAATGTGACAATGGTTATTCTAGCTGGGCAAAAGCAATCAGGTAAGAACTTTTGATAGGTTTTTCTTGTTCTTATACAAATTCTATACAAGATTTAAAAGATATACCAATTGGGTAACTTAAGAGGAAGTTCTAGTTTTTCAGTCTATAGGCAAGATTTTTATATATAAATACATTGGGAAGTTTAAAAATTCTGTTTATAGTTAATACTTGCTTGGAAAGTGGTATCTTTAGCAAAGAAAACAGAATGAAACTAGGGAATGGCCCTCAGACCGACCTGTTTTTCCCATCACACACCTGCAGTTTTCCAGTATCAACATCGTTAAAGACAGCACTGAAGGAATTTGTCTTGTCCCTCAGATGTAGACTTTTGTGTCCTTTAAAACAGATTCCAGTGAATGGGAGGCTGAAAGGGTTGTGTTGAAGATGGTTACTATACACTATGCTGTGTAAACTATACATTCATAGAATTGAAGGAGCAGATGACAGCCCATAAAATAACAGGAAGGTGTAAGAATAAGGATATATTACCTTTCATAAAGGAGGTTCAGTCTTTTAAATGAATAAATATATAAAATTAAAACATATTTAATTGAATAAAATGATATACACCCATAAAATTAGAAAAAAAAATAATTTTAAAAAGTGGTAAGCAATTTTATATTGGTTGGATAAAATAGGTCTTGGGGGCAAATACAACATCATAGGCAGGCACTACAGGTGTTCAATTATTTACTTGTTTATTTGGCTTCCTTGGAGTATAGCCAGGTACCAATTATTTTGACTAATGCTTAAAGGAAAATTGACTAGTGCTTAGAGGGGCATTTGCTTAGCATGTGTCAAAACTAAATTTCTTTGAAATAAGCACACAAATGTCCTCTAAACATTCAGACATATTGGCCCCAAGATACATTGAGATGTGTATGCAGCTCTGTAGTTGTTTAATTTATTCTTATTTCAGTTGAATCAGATTTAGGAAAGTAGGAAGATGTTGTTAGTGAAATAATGCATGTTCTCTGGGAACATACTACTGTACCATTAGTCAACTGAATTAAAAAATGACACAACACATTTAGGAAAGAGATAATTAAGGACTTGGGTCCTCTGCAAAAGTAGCAAGTATTCTTAACCACTGAGCCAACCACTCTTGTATAATACTATATTTTTTCAAAGACTCTTTGAGGAAGGTGACCCTAGAAGTTAGCAGGTGATTCAGGACTATCTATTGTTGAAATAAGAGCGGCGGGGCTGCGTCCCCAACACCCCGGCCGCTTGGCTAGCTTATGACCAAAATAACAACACACAAACTGTATTCATTTAAGAACTGCTTGGCCCATGAACTCTAGCCCTTACAGGCTAATTCTCGCACCTGGACTAGCCCATTTCTAATCATCTGTGTAAGCACCCC
Organism: Alexandromys fortis; assembly: GCF_014885135.2. Lineage (NCBI taxonomy): Eukaryota > Metazoa > Chordata > Mammalia > Rodentia > Cricetidae > Alexandromys > Alexandromys fortis. The sequence continues at coordinate 2,421,756 of NW_026068009.1, forward strand.
AAGGTGCGCTTACCGGGAAGATTCTAGCCTCCGTCCATGATGTCCGGGAGCAGAGCAGAGTCTGACCTCACTTCCTCTTCCGCCCAGAATTCTATTCTGTTTACTCCTCCCACCAATGCTTTAACCTATGAGGCCAAGCAGTGTGTTTATTACTTAACCAATGAAATCAACAGATTGATATATGACACTCCCACATCAATCTATTATACAATCACAGGCAAAAGTTCTTTAAATATCTTTATTAAATGAGCAAAGCTATCATGATTTTCTAAAATATCATTTCAAGATGTGTTTAAGAGCAAATACAGTGCACAAAATTAACATTTTCTTCAAAAAATTTTGAATAAATGCATTTTATTTCAAATGATTCCCTAGTTCCTTTTCATGGAGCATATAAATTCTGTCCACTGGTTGCTATAGATATGGAAATAATCAAGAAAGACATAGGATAGTCCTGGAGTCACTCCTAACTCTCTCACCATGTGTAGACAAAGAGAAGCGGGTGTAAAGATAGCGAAAAGGAAAAGATTACAAACTTACAGAGAATTTACACCACCTATGCATTGACTTTCTATACTGAAAATGTCATCCTTAGACATTTGTATTTACAAGTATCTTTTTACTTCTTTCACATCAAGTTTGTCACTTAAGTGAGGCCGACATCCTGCCCTCCTGCCTATTTACTCCGAGGCAGAGTGATGACATATATGATCACATGAGATCTTCATATAATTTACCTAAATCATATCTGCCTAAAACTTCACTAGCTTTAACATTCTTTAAAAGTTTTATAGCGGCATCATATGTACCAATGTCTATAGAGAAAGTTAAATAGTTACTTTATGTGTGTTTTCCTAAAAGCTTCTTCCTAATGAAACCCAAACAGCCGTCAGAAATGTAATCAACCACCATTAGATATCCAGCTCACATTTCAAATCTCCCTGTACAGACTTGACCTGCCATGTGAGTCTCTCATTTAACTGTCTACCTTCTTCTATATGGCAGAAGAAGAGATATTCTTCTATCTGAAACAGATCTTCCCTTTATGGATGTACTCCTCCACATTCTTTTGTATTATATCTAGCATCAGAGTCTATTATTTTCATTTGGAAAAGAAAAATAATAACTAATATTATAGAACAGACATTAAAATCTATGGAATGTATCATACCAAGCAACAGTTTTTGTTTGCTTAATTAAAATTATCAAGGACAAACAGAATGGTGGGATTGCAGTGCATTTTAATAGCCTCATTAGTTCTATCAGTTTATAGAGATATTGCTGCAATTCACCATGTTCTCCCCAAACATATCATAGGTAGCATCAATAATATATTTACTTAAGAGAAAATGTATTTTTTGAATATATATGGATACACATGTACGCATGTAACACTGCCTTTTGTAATTATAATATATTCACTTACATATGCCATATATTTATGTGACTACATGTATGGATTACATGTGTGTGTGTGTGTGTGTGTGAATGATATCATCACAAAAGGAAGTGGCACACTGGAAATTACAACACAGTAACTAACAATGGCTCTGTATGGTTTGATCACAGGAACAGAATCTTCATTGAATTCCATAGACAGAAATAAACTGAACACAATAAATAATAGCCTTGCCTTGCTCTTATAATAGTAGCTAGCACTCCTGAGTCCTTTATTCATTTTTAGAACCACATCTTTGTCTATATACTACTTTTGATGTTCCCAAGAAAGGATGCACTAGCATAATTAAATGATTAGCGGGGTTATGCCCTTGTAAAGACCAAAAACTACCTTAACCTTTCTTTTAAATGATCTGCTTATAGAAGTCTACATAATCAAGGGAGAATGTGTTCCCTATCATTACCGCATTTGTTTGGGAAATTTTTAATATTTCATAAACATATATGCTTAGGTGTCAAATGTATATGGAAAATTATATATTTGTATGAAGGAGTCTTAAAGAATACTTTTTTGTAAATTTTAATTTACAAATAACATTGCAATACCTTTGAAATAAAACCAAGCTCTTATGACAGATTTCTGTATTACATTCATTGGATTTAACAGAGAATCCATTAAAATATTTCAACTCATAATAAGGTACATTGACAAAAAGCATCAGTGAAGCAGCGATCTTCTTTAGCTGGTTATTCTCTGATGACATTAGTACTCATAAAACTGTTTTGAGCATTGATGATGCTTTCCACATTTGATAGAAAGCATCCCTTAGATTAGAATGTGGTGTCATCTACCTAATCAAATTTCCCAGGCGATACCTAAGAGAATTCTGTTCAAAACCAGTAACAACATCAGCTGTAATCTCATTGCCTCACAGGATTATTGTGAGAACTAGTAATGCAATTCTGGTAAATCATTTTAGTTCCTAGGAGATAAGTGCTCAATAAAACAGAATAATAATACTTTTATCTAGAGACCACACTATTCTTTGCTCGTGCAGTCCTGGTTAGGGAGGTACCAGATACACATTGACATATGCTATTGTGTATTGGTGTGTACGTCAAGAATGAAGGAGAAACTTCCATAAAATAAAGGGTTTCATTGGTTGTATATGTTTAGATTGTGATTACTAGTATTCAGTAAGGAGTCTCTTCTCCCAGGGAGATGTGGTATAATGCTACAAGACAATGTGATGTAATAAAGATTTCATCTACATGAACTTTAAATTAAGATGAAGCCTTAAAACTGCTGTGTGAGACTTTGATGATAATGTTTTTATTCAATTGCCCCAAATTTGATGAAAGCATTTGATTGATGAAGCCATTTTTTTTTGTCAAGCTCTTTAAATTTCTCTGATCCTATGACATCACTTTATTATTTCAAATTTCTTCTTTACATGTAATTAGAAAGAAACCATGCTAATACCCAAGTTTCTGACAAAAAACAAACAAACCTTGTAGTAAATAACAACAAAATGAGAATTATTACGAAAACACAATATGTTTCCCTCTCTAGTTAACCCATATGATAGTCCATGTAATCCATCCATAATGTTGTGTGTGTGTGTGTGTGTCTGTGGGTGGATGTGGTGTGGTGTGTATGGAAGCCCACATGTGACCCAGTTTTCATCTTGAGTCAATTCTGATTTAAATAAGTCATTTGAGTTCAAGCTTGCCTGCTCTGCTTTTTTTCTAGTTAGCATGAGGGTTGTAAGTAACTTCTGTGTTAGCCCATAAGAAAGAGCATTTTTGTCCAGATGAAAGAACACATTATTCTATTAAGATTTAGACTGGTGAATGCCAGCTGGAGGCACTCCTCACTAGAGATTAGAGGCTGCTTGCTGCTAGCTGAATTCTTGAGAGAGATTATGCACCTGCTTGTTCTTCTTCCCAAGGAGAGTACAGGAAGGTGGTTAGCTGACTGTACTGCCTTTTGTTCTGCCTTTTGCCTGTAATTAGTATATATGCTGACTGAGCAATAAACTCAGAGCTTGTTGGTGTTTGCCACCAGTCCTCCCATCTGTCCTGTGTTTCTTTCTGCATTGTCCATTTCTCTCAATCTATTTCCTTAACCTCATGCCCCACCCCAGCCAGGTACTCTCTGTTGATTTCTGATGGAGTGGGTTCCAACATTATACACTGTAGTGATAAGAGTGGCGGGGCTGCGTCCCCGGCACCCGGCCGCCTGTATGGCTAGCTTATGCCCAAAATAATTACATGGAAACTGTATTCTTTTAAACACTGCCTGGCCCATTATCTGTAGCCTCTTACTGGCTAGCTCTTACATATTAATCTAACCCATTTCTAATAATCTGTGTAGCCCACAAGCTGGCTTACCAGGAATGATCTTAACCTGCATCTGCCTGGAATGGGAGAATCATGGCGACTCCTCAACTAAGCTTCTTTCTCCCAGCATTCTGTTCTGTTTACTCCACCAACCTATGTTCTAACCAATAAAATGGGCCAAAGCAGTTTCTTTATTTTTTAACCAATGACCTTCCTCCATCAATATGCATATACATATATATTCCTGCTTTATGATTTGGAAACAAGTATTGGGAAGTAAGTATGACTTGCCAATAGTTTGTTGGCAAATTATAGTCCCAATACATAACATGTGTGTTGGTAAGAGCAGGCAATTAAATAAGTTTCAATTTCAGGCTTTTAAAAACATATATAGAATAGGCCAGAGTATTTGAAAACTAACTCTTTAAGCAACTCATTGATTAAAAAAGGAGAAATTTGAAAGAAATTTGAACTATAAGGAATTAATTCTTCACAGAAAAATTTGTGATTTATGTACTTAGAATTAAATGTTCAAATTGGATAGACAAATCATAGTGTACTTTATAGAATTCAAATGAATGAAACATGACATCTAGCTAATAGATATTTGAATAAGATGACTTATTCATTCACCTGAGCAAAGCACTTGGGTTTCTAAAAATTGGCATATACCTCAATAAACTCTTGGAAAAGGTCCCCAAATACAGATGTTACACTTGGTGTATCCTTATGCACTGTGATCATAAGAGTTTGTTTGTAATGCATCAGTTTGGGGCAGTTAAAACAAAATTCCCTGCTTTTTGAGCTGAAGGTGTGTGAAGATGAAGATTCCCTCCCCCACCTTTCCTTGTCATAAATGAGCAGCATCCACTCATGCAGTGGATTGCACAAATCTGGGTGAAAAATCTCTGAACTTGTTTGTAAAGGTTTTTTTTTCTCTCCTAAACTATGTCTGGATTTATCTTAAACAAATGTATTTTATCTTGAGAAATTATTACAAGAATGATAAACTGAACAAAAGCAACAAAGTCAATCTTTAAATGCAATTAAAAATTGCTTAACTCTAGCAGCCACAAATTAACAATAATTTCTTTAATGATTTAATGACATGACATAATTTATCATAAAAGTTCTGCTCCTCGCCATAAATATAGGACATTGAGTCTATAATTTGTGATCCTAGAGAAGCTAAATAAGAAGGAGAACCCAAAGAAAAACATATAGGCATCCTCCTGAATATTAACCTTCATCAAGCGATGAAAGGAGACAGAGACCCACATTGGAGCACCGGACTGAAATCTCAAGGTCCAAATCAGGAGTAGAAGGAGAGAGAGCATTAGCAAGGAACTCAAGACCACGAGGGATGCACCCACACACTGAGACAATGGGGATGTTCTATCAGGAACTCACCAAGGCCAGCTGGCCTAGGTCTGAAAAAGCATGGAATAAAACCAGACTCGCTGAACATAGCAGACAATGAGGACTACTGAGAACTCAAGAACAATGGCAATGGGTTTTTGATCCTACTGCACGTACTGGCTTTGTGGGAGCCTAGGCAGTTTGGATGCTCACCTTACTAGACCTGGATGGAGGTGGTGGTCCTTGGACTTCCCACAGGGCAGGGAACCCTGATTGCTCTTTGAGCTGACGAGGAAGGGGGACTTGATTGGGGGAGGGGGAGGGAAATGAGAGGTGGTGGCGGGGAGGAGGCAGAAATCTTTAATAAATAAATAAATTAGTTAATTAAAAAAAGAAAAAAATTCTGCTCCTCCTTGGATAGTGAAAATCTTGAGAAATGTATATATTTGTACCAGATATTGTATAAGCATTATACACAGGCATATGTATACATGGTGTTTATTATCTGTTGACGTACTATTTTAGATGCTACAAACTCGTGTGTGTAGGCACTTGCAGTTAAAATGTATTGAAAACATGACTCTAGCCTAGTCATGTTACATGTGTTAAGAATTTGAGGTTGGTAGTTGGGCATTGGTGGCACATATCTTTAATCCCAGCACTCAGGAGACAGAGGCAGGCAGAAATTTATGAATTCAAGGCCAGCCTGGTCTACAAGATCTAGTTCCAGGACAGGCTCCAAAGCTACAGGGAAACCCTGTCTCAATAAACAAAACAAAACAAAACAAAAAAAAAAAAAACAAACAAAAAGAATGTGAGGTTGGTAAAATTAGAAGACACTTAATCTTGGTGAAAAAAGATGGGAAGTAGAGAAAATAACAGAAATCAAAAAGAAATACAATAATACTGTAAGAAAACATAACTCAGAGAATGAAGAACAAGATTAAATGTCAGATGTTCATAGACTCTAAGAGTGACTCTCAACCTGTGGGTGGTCAACCCTTTGGCAAACCTCTATCTCCAAAAAAATTTATATTATGTTATATAACAATAGCAAAATAGAAATAAAAATACTTTTATGGATGGGGTCACCATAACCTGAGGAGCTGCATTAAACTTCTTGCAGCATTAGGAAGTTTAAGAAACATTGTGAGATCTGTTTTGCCCATAGTGAATTAAGCTTTATTTCTTTTTCTAAACCTCTGTTTGTTAAAGACTATGTACTTGTGTTGGGAAAGAATGGATGAGTGAATGCAATAAGGAAATAGACAGTAGAACATAAAATATTCATAGATTATAATTAATAAATAAGTAATAATTGGTATATTAATTTGCAGTCTGTTACTATCAGCCACTTGCTTTTACCTCTACCTCAGTATGAAATGGCTATTCTGGCTCCATAAATCATCAGAATAAGACTGTGTCTGAGAGCTGTTTCTTCCTGTTTTAGATTCCTCACTAGGTCTGAGATTAGAAGTGTGCACCATTGTCACCCAGTTTCTATGGAAAACTAGTGAGGCTACTGGCATTAATGATGTGTGTCACCCTTGCCTGAACTGTAAGGTTGAGCAGTGGGGCTGTTTTACCTTGATCTACAGAAAAGCTTTATTTATTAAAATACAAATGTAAAATATCACTACAATTCCTTTCTGAAGTGACTTAGGGTTTGTCTGGTCGACAATAAAAGTGAAGTATGTCTATGGTCTTGAGTTTTAGAAATATGTTTTTAATAATGAAGATATAAAAATGGGATGAAATAGTTCTGAAAGAAAGCAAATTAACACAGAATTAATATTGTGGCAGTACAGATGAGTAAAATTAATTTTTAAAATGTTAGGAAGTAAAAACTATAAGAACTGATAACTAATTGTAGACAAGAAAAAGTATATAATTTTAAGAATTGGAAGTGGATGAGAAAGCAAATGGTTTTTGTAATGTACACCTGGAACCTCTCTCAGGCTACATCTAAACAAGAGCTATGAATAGATTTGTTCAATATTTTAACCCCAGAGATCAACAAAGTATCTTTTTCCAATAATTCTTAAGAAAATGTGCTCGCCAGGCAAAATTTGGGAGCATGGGGGGTGGGTAGAGGGAAGGGGAGAGGAGGAGAGAGATGGGAGAAGGAGAGGGTTGAGGAGAGCTTGGGAGAGTGGGATGGATGAGTTGGAGGAAGGACGGATATGGAAATAGGGAAGGAGATACCTTAATTGAGGGAGTCATTTTGGTGTTAGCAAGAAGCTTGGCTCTGGAGGGGTTCTTAGGTGTCCACCGGATTGACCCCAGCTAGGACCCTGTGGAGAAGAGGGTGATTAAACTGGCCTTGTCCTATACTCAGACTGATGACTACCTTGAATATCACCATAGAAACTTTGTCAGGCAAAAGATGGAGACAGAGAGAGCGATCCACATTGAAATATTGGCCTGAGCTCCCAAGGTCTAGTTGTAGAGCAGAAGGAGGGAGAATATGAGCAAGAAAGTAAAGACCACGAGGGGTTGGTTCACCCACTGAGACAGTGTGCCTGAGCTAATGGGAGCTCACCAAATCCAGCTGAACTAGGAATGAACGAGCATGGGATCAAACTGGACCCTCTGGATGTGGTTGACAATTAGGGCAGACTGGGGGGGCCAAATGATAATGGCACTGGGATTTTTCTTTACTGCAGGTACTGGCTTTTGGGGATTCTATTCTCTTTTGATGCACACCTTCCTAAGCCTGAATGTAGCAGGGAGGGCCTCGGACTTCCCACAGGGCAGTGAGAGGGAAGTGGGAGGAAGTGGGAATTTTGATTGGTATTATTTATAAAGTAATAAAAACAGAGGAAAAAAGGAAAATATGTTCAATGAATAAAACTTAAAAGTAGAATGTTAGGGAACTTACAAGTAGAACGTTAGAGAATAATGTAACATATTTAGTTTTAAACTATTCAGTTTGACAGTGTAGCACTTAAGAAAGAACACTTTGATAAATTTTAGGAAGTGCTTATCATATAAAATTTTGAAATATGATAAAAGTATGAGGTCACTTGGTTATCAAATAATTATTGTAGACATCCTCATCATCATGACCTCCCCTTAGTATCTGCTCAGTCCAGTGGATGACAAAAGACAGAATCCTACAAGTCATGAATCTACATATTCTGAACTATAACATTAAATCAACACACTGCTTAAAATATGTTCTAGCTGCTCATGTTGACAAATAATTATGCTGATAGATTTGAGTACGGACATCTCAGAACCCTCAAAATTTCAAGTAAGAAAGTGGAGACACAGTGTTTCTGGGTCATAGCCTGCTCCTTCACCCTTAATATATATAACTTGGAACGTAAAGCAAGACCAATACACTCACATATTAAAGGTTCAACTACTTCCTGCAAACTTCCATCCCAAACCAATACTAATATGCAAGCATGTCCACATATACTGATTGAAACATTCTCAGTAGGATGGTGGTTATTCTGGAATGCCCTCACTTTGAATTTGGTTAAATATCTAAAGTCCATTCTTCTAAGACTCCCAGATCCTGAGAGACTCAGGGCTTTGTCTAGAGAGCAGACTGGGTTCTGGAAGGTTCTCTTCCAGCCTTGGTGTGAGAAAAATACTGCGTACTGTAATAGTTCAGATAGTCTATAGATGGGAAGAAAAGAAAAGACTTAGATGAGAGAGAGAGAGAGAGAGAGAGAGAGAGAGAGAGAGAGAGAGAGAG
>NW_026068009.1:2436743-2566902 GCF_014885135.2 Alexandromys fortis
CCGCCGCTGCCGTGCGCGTCCGGTTCCGGCCGCCGCTGCCGTGCGCGTCCGGTTCCGGCCGCCGCTGCCGTGCGCGTCCGGTTCCGGCCGCCGCTGCCGTGCGCTAGAGCTCTTTCTAAATAGTTTTTCTAACAGATTTAAAGTACTGTCCATTCCTGTGATCACACGATGTATATAATTGGGCTAAGAAAATGGCTCGATGTTCAAAGTGCTGCCGCATAGGTGTGATGACCTGTTTTGAGGTCCTTCAGATTCTATAAAAGCAGAGAAACTGTGTCAGCTCATCTGTTATTCCAGTATGCTGGAGATAGACACGAGATATCTATAGAGCAAGGAAGTTAACCATATAGAAGAATAACACATCTGGGTTCAGTGAGAGACCCTGCTTGAATAAATATGGCACAGAGATGCAAGACGATAGCTGGCTTTAACACTGAATCTTTACATCCACATGGACACACTCACATATCTGCTAGCATTCCTCAAAAATCTGCAAGGAAAAATAGAGCAAATTGATAATTAAACCATAAGAATATTCAAGAAAGAAATAAGGAATGCAAGATGAACTAAGACTATACCCTGTTATCACACCAAACAGAAAGATACTGTCTATGAAAATGGACCTCCTCTAACCCTAAAAAAAAAAAAAAAACACTAAAAAATCCTCACTAATATTACCATCCTTCTTTATTTAATTCTATTTCACATTGTATTAATTCTAAGTATTATAATATGACCTACATGAATCAAATGTTATATATTCTTGTTATAAAATATTCTAGCAAAATTATTGCCTATTTTCTCAATTATCACCTTTTAAATTACTTCTGTTTTCTTTTACTCTAAGAAAACATATTTTTGGGCTTTGTTCACAGAGGAAACTTACACATGAATTCACCCTAACAAGCATCTGGGATAACTAAGGTATAAAAGGGCAGAATTCAAGACACAAATAAGCAAATACTAGCATTTCTCAATTCCACCAAGACCTCTTTCTTGAGAACTCAACAGATGGCAAAGCATAAGACACAGAATTGCTGTGGCAAAGAGGAGGTTTTTTTTCAGTATGTTGGAAGTGCAAACACAAAAATGAAAGAATCAGAAAGAAAAGGATCACATCACTTGGGTAAATAAACTTTCACGTTTCCTGAAAACAGATGCACATAATTTTGCAGGACTTAGTGGGTTACGTTAGGAGTCCTTTAGGCATAATGGGCCAAGTCTCCCTTAAAACCTATAGAAAATACAAACAGTTTCATCAGAGAATCTTTGTGTTGAGGAAGTAAATTGTACAAATGGAATAAGGGGAAAGAAGTAAATTCTAAAAATGAAATGTGTGTCCCGAGACCCAATAAACCACTGACAGATAAACAAATTTATTTCAACCTAATTATGAGAGACTACACTCTAAACTGCAAAGAACCAGAAAAAGTGGAAGTGGGTAGTCATGTCAGAAATAAGTGCATTTCAGAACAAAAGAAGCCATCATTAGAATAACATGTGCATATCACAGCCTCACCTCATAAATAGCTAATGCACAAAGAGAAGAAAGAAATACAAAGCAATCCAGCTTGGAGAGAAGGGAATATTTATGAAATGAAAGAATTGAATTGCCTCTACATTAGGAGTAGTTGAACTCAAGGTACACAGAAGGGAAAAAGATGAATGATACAGAAGAGAAACAGATAAATGAGTTAACGATACTGTCGCCATCTTCTACTTTATTGCACTCAAGGAAACTAAGTAGCACAGCAAAATGCTTTCTTATAAAACAGATTACCCATCCCCAAAGCAGTGGAAGTTAATGGCCAATGTCCACAATTGCCTAAGGTTTGCTGTAGATGAAAAGGATAAACCAACAAAAACAATATAATGGGTATATATATATGTATATATATATATGTGTGTGTGTGTATATATACATATATATTTTTTTCTTTCAAAATTGACTCATTAAAATGTCATCCCTCATGGAAAGAATCTCTTAATTCTTTAATAAGAGCAAGTATTTATTAAACATCTGGTATACTTGGCATAAGGGAAAAATCATAAAATTAAAAAAAAACCCTTCACTTAAAAGGTTATACTACAACTTGCTTCAATTAATCACAAACATACATTTCAACATTAATGTTGAATATCTATAAAAATAATAATATATCCAATTTTGTATTGAGTGCTTAGGGTTCATTTAGTCTCATCCCCAGTAGCCTATATCAATGCCTTACTTAAAAATATGTATTGCAGCCTGGTCTCCAGTGTATCAGGAGGTGGAGCCTTTGGCCGAGTAATGAGAACAGTCTTCATATCTGAATTCATGAATGAATCCCTGCAGATATTCCTTACATCTTCCCCAGGAAATCTACCGGAAAAAAAATACACCCAGAAGTCAATTCAGTTCAGGAACTAAGAATCAGTCTTTTGGAGTTGAACAAGACAAACCAACAGAAGGAAAAGAGCCTGAGAAAAGGCACAAGAATCAGAGACCCACTCTTTTGTTCACTCAGGAATCCCAAATATATATTTAGTGGGGGAGAGTTGTTATTTTGGGCTCTAGTTTGTTTTGTGAGAACAAACATTAAGTTGGGTGGGTAGGGAAGGGGAGAGGAGCTGGGAGGACTTGGGGAGGAGAAAAATATGATCAAAATGTTTTTAAATATAAAAATTGTTGTAAATAAATGAAAAATAATAAGTCTTTCAACATGCACTAATTACTCTGGTATCATAATCTTTGGCCTCTCTTTATGAGCAGGGCCTGGAAGACTGATACTACTGAGAGACCAGCTGTCCCCATTGTTCTGAGGCCACTGCTCAAAGGTATAGCTTATGACTTGTCCGTGCTGAATGTTTTTTATTTAACTAAGACTTTGGAAGATGGGTAGATGGCAAGGCAGGAGTCAAATATAGTTAGGATGAACACCTCAATAATTAGCAATTACACTCAAAAATAATCACTCCTAGAAACCCTGTCTCGAAAAAGACAAAAACAAACAAACAAACAAAAAATCACTCCAGTGGTGAACAACAGTGGAACCCTGATGCTCTGAACATTACCTTCCGCAGTCTGCATTCGCTAAGGATTCAACTGTTTTCGTGCTGAAACCCTGCTATTTTCCAGCACCACAGGAGGAGAATTCAAGGTAAGATAATGTCATTGTGTTGCCTGAAAACATACACAAAAACACACATACATACACAAATAAATAGAGAATTTAAAAAAACTTACTTTTGGTACTACATTTCCTAATAAACCTATTTCTGATGATAAGCAATCTCCAAGCCCATTTAGTAACAGTTTTGAATCTAATTTTATAATTCCTTACTGCTCTTCCAGATCATATTGTGGTAGGCATTATTAGTCCCACGGTAATACCCAGCATGTCTTAGCTGATAAAATTCTAATTTTGTTTAAACTATCCCTCCAACTACAAACAAGATCATGACCTTGTGAATATAGGCATTTATTTTTTAATTAATATGTTTTTATTAGTTTTTGAAAATTTGTACAATGTGTTTTGCTCATTTCAGCATTTATGATATTTTCTCAACCCAAAGAGACTCATGAGAGAGATTAGTATTAATTAGCAGACACCATTTAAGTAGCAAACAATTGCAAGCACCTCAAAATTGGGAAGGAAGATAAAGTACACATTTTACAGAGACTTAAGTAGTAAACTGCTTACCTCCTAATCTAAGCATTACTGGTAGAAGAGAAAACAGATTCAGTGAGTGACACAGCTGACCCAGACTCTCAGGACAATAATCTTATTACTTAGAAGGACATTTGCATTGGTTCTAAAACAAAGGAAGTATTTTTAACAACATAAATCAATCTCAGAACAAAGAAAGCGAGATGACTTTAGTGCAGGGCACATAAAAGAATATGAGGTCCGTGGTAAAAGTGTAGGGATCAGCTCAAAGGAACTAAAGTCTAGGCTTTGGTCTGCTGCTTGCATTCTGTAGTAAATTTAAGAGCTCACTCAACAGCAGCTTCCTTTGTCTTGTATGAAAAACAGTCCATTTTATTCTTCTCAGTATCTCAGAAACAATAACGTTTGCCACTTGTAAGAGAATGTTGTAACAAATGTAAATTACCCTAAAACTATCACATTATGTCTTGCACATGTTATTAACAGTTTTTATTGATTTCTGTATTAGATTATTACAGGGCCATGGCGAGAGAGGCTCTTGTCACTATTCTGTCACGAGCTGTTTTTAGATTCCAACCCGATCGACTCTCTCAAGGGAAGCTTGGCTTTCTCATAAAAATGGAATTTCCGTGCCTGAGTTAGTCTCCCGAGAGGAAGTACTTGCTTTTTATTATGGACATATATTGAAACAGTCTGGGAAATTTTATTCTGAGAACAAAAGATTGAAAACTGACTTTTAAGTAAGTGCACTTTGACTTGCACATTACAAACCCCCAAAGTTTGAATACACTGAAGTTCCGCGAAGAATCCTTCTTCTGAGATTCAGCGTCAACCAAGATTTCTGACAGGATTACTGCCCTAGTTCACACAGATACTTTCTGAAATTGCAAGTGATAGTTGTCCCTGCCACCAACTCCAAGGTGTATTCCTGCTCGTGGATTTTTGCTAAGGATGAAGGTACATCATTTTATTTAATTTTGCTTTGCACAGACAACTTTAGGATTCTCAGGATATAACTAAAAATATAATTATAATTTGCTTTGAAATTACTGTCAAATAAGTAAAAAAAATAGCACATTAAATGTATTTTTTTTTAAATAGCAGTGCCTTTATTTTGAGATGGGGAGATGACTTCAGTGTTTTTCTAAAATCAACCTTCGTCAAAGAACGTTGAGAACGGGAAAGACAAGACAACACAACTCGTTTCTAGAGACGACTGATAGCTGGAAAGCTGAATGACTCATTGCAACTCCCTAACAGGAAAAAGTGAGCTGGACACCAATCCAACAGTCAGGAAAGGGGGAGAAATCAGAACTGTTGGAGAGCTATGGGTCAGCCCAGGATGAGGAGAACCAGTTACTCCTGAGGGCAGGTCATAAGGCAGGGAGAGAATGAACACAACATCACTTGTCTAACGTCTCTTTATAAAGCTGTTGACTCTCATGACAAAGGACTAGACTCAGGGTCACATCTAACAGTCTAGGAGAGGTAAAACAAACATAGTAGCAAACTTATGTGGAAAATTATAATCAATCAAACCACTTCTCCCTTTTGATCTTTGAGGAGAACAAATGTTATGTATGTGTGCCTCCACCAGAAGACTAAACTACTTTCTACAAAACTTCGGTGCCTCAGAAAGAGAAGCTATTGACATTGACACTGATATTTGGACACCCAGGAACAATGTCATGCTAACTTAAGTGAAGAAAAAGAAGAGATAAAGAGGCAAGAATGGAAGAAGAAAGAATGAATGGCAAGAAAATAACTGGGGGGGGGAAGCCTGTGTTGGATACTGTTTGTCATAGCTTGGGTATGGCTTGAATCTGTTCCTTTTACATTCCTGTCTTGAAACTGACTCTCACTACAAGGTATTCAGAAGTATATTTCTTAACCTAACTTTAGTGTTCAGCAGTGGGACTTTGTAGTTAAGGTTATAGAGGAGTCACCATGATTGAAAACTGTTGGTATGATACTGAAGAAGAACATAGACACAAATGTACACATAGTTGATGTCTTTAGCCATCTTCTGCCCTATTCTTCCTTGAAAATGTGCCAACAAAAAAGACTGTAACCCAAGACTTCAACCTTAGACTTTGAGAAGAGTGAGCCAATATGAATTTTATTCCTTCAAAACTTACCCAGCCTATAATTACCTATAAAAATAGATTAACACTTTGCTGGGTCCTGCCTCGGTCTATTTCATTCGGCTGGTGATCTATCCCCTGGCTCATGGATGCTAGATACACCTATTTATATTCATTTTAGGATTGTCCTAGACCAAGGAGTAGCTTTAATTCTCTGATGGTTACAAACTCCACACATGTTTGCAGAAAAGTCACTTTCGCCCCGCGCTCTCCTTGAGGACAGATTAAATTAATCCCCACTTAAGAGACCATCTCCTTATTTATTTCCTGTACAGAACCTGGGCTTTGCCACCTCTCTTCTTTTCAGTGCACTTACTTAGCATCTTAAATCTCTCCCCTTGGTTTTGCTGCTAGAGGACTTGAATTAAGACCTTGCTTGCCCATTTAAATAGTCCGAGACCTCCACCTCTCCAATAGCTCTAGAATAAGTCTCCCTGAAGTTCATCTTTAGTAACAAAAGAGAAAACTATTAAACTGTACCTGCTGTGCAATTGGTTCTCAGCCCACCCACCTATGAAGTTCAATGTAGAGAACAAGGTTTCAGAGATTCCCATGTGGGGAAAGTACATGTGTAAGGGTTTTCATAGTGCATGCAGTTTGCTGTGATGTAATCTGTTCAATGTCAAGGACAGTCCAGCTTGACCAAGAAGGGAGGGAGACCTGAGTGTGCAGGTAATAACACAATGGGCAATCTCCACCTTGCAAATAGGAGTCATGCAAATCAAATCCAGTCATGCAAATAAGACCAGACCTATGTTGTCAGATTACAGCATTGCTGATACTAGATGTTTCAATTAATAGTAGCAATTAGAGCTTAAATTGTTTAAATAAAGATTTCTCTCCACACAGCAAGTTAGAAGTGATCTCAGTTTCATTTTAATAAGATGGTACCCGTATAAATGATTTTCCAGTTCTTGGGCTTTAGAAGTTATCCATTCCTCACTTACTAGCACATCAAGAGCTCCCCAGTGAGCCTTGGAACAAATAAGTCATTTGTTTTTCTCATTGCATTTGCCTCTTCTGTCATGGACTTCACTTCAATCTCTCTCACAGGGCAGATAAACTTCCTCTCTTGCCTTCTCACTTCACATACATTTATGAAACTGCCCATCCTTCTGCACGAGTCATGCACTCTTCTGGAAGGTCTCCTTTTGATTTATTTGATAATATGTGCTTTTATCCTACATTCGTGATATTGATTTAGGTTTCTGATCTCTAAGCTTTTGTATACTGTACACTCTTTACAGTTTGCCCCTGACATCAATCTTGCTCCTTTTCTTCTTCAGCTAATGCTTATTGGTGACACCCAGAGTATCTTACTCCCTATAAATTCATAGCTGCACCCTAATAAGTCACCACTAAATGAGGCACTCACAGTGTTTCATTTAACTGCAGAGGAAGCAAATACTGGTCACAGAAAGCATCTGGCCTCACTGGTCATTTGAAAAGCAATGGAGAACTCCCCAGGAAGCGGATATGGGGAGTGAGTAAGAGATTTCTTTTGTTAATAGTTTGAAATTACTAAATAGAAATTTTTAAATTATATCAATTCAAGTCCAATTAGACATTACTCATGCTTTTTAAAAATTACAATAAAGCAAATTTGATTTTGGGTGGGGAAAGCTAATACTCAAAAGACTATGTTTTCATCATATTTTTCTTGTTCCCTGAGATTCTCTGACTACTCAGTTCTGACTCCCAAACTTTCTGATGTGGAAGTGGCAATGGAGGAAAATGTCTAGAAGGTTATAGAGATGTATACAAAACTACCATCAGAGGAAGCTCTAATTAAACATTATTACTTCCATGAGCTATCATTCATTTATACCAAAAACCATGCTATGGTTGCCATCATTTATCTAGGAGTTTCCTTTTGTTTGACGCCACCAAGTATCTAAAAACTTAAGTGAATTGTTTCATAATGTGCCCATCTAACATAAGCGAGCACCTGAGTAAGTGGTAAGTCTTTAACACTCGTGTTGCCATCTATTAATAGGAAAAGATACAGCCTGGACCCACCAAGGCAGATGGAGTAGGATGAATTGTGGATTGCAAACAATAGCTCACTCTTGTTCTTTATATTAATCTTCATCCTGACCCGTTCTGGTCTGACCCACTTTGTCCTGTCTAAAAGTGATTATATCACAGAATTCTTTAGTTTCTCTGTCTTATTTTTCACAGGCAACTTTGCTGATGAAAGCTTCCATCCTTGTTTATACTATATATACCAGAATCACAATGCTTTTTCTAGTTTAGTTCTATCTTTTTAGAATCTCTCTTTTTTTTTATCCATGCCCTGGATTTTTTTCTTCCTTTTCATCTTCTTGATCTTTGCTGTACTCTATCCCTGAACCACAACACACTTTGAAGTTTTTTTAACCTCTTTTTTCTCACCATCTTTGCATCTATACATTCTTTAATTCCACCCTTTCCCTCAGCCTTCTACTATCTATGGGTTTTCCTCACCCATCTCAGTATTTATTTTTGCTATGGGAATGCCCTGTTCTTTGGTAACACCAATGGCATCAATTTCAACCTTTTTCTACTACTTTACTAAAATAACTGAAGTGAATTTTCTACCTGATACACCACACACAGTTGTATCTATTACTTAAAGTCTCTAGCTCAGTTAGTTCAAATGAATGTTAACTCCAACATTACAGTTATTATCTTCAATGTTTCCCATATTTATTAAACATGTATCCCTGGGGTTATTTGTTCCTTCAAGATCTCAGGAAAAATTAACACCCCAGAATGCTAAAAGAAAAGAATCAAAAGTAGATAGGACCTTCAGGACTTGGTTCTAGTCTAACGACTATAAAAGAAGGAGAAGAAAGCTTTTATACTCATACTGAAGCTAAGTTTTAAAAGACTTAGAGACAATCTACTGTAGCATCTTCAAGCTGAAATCATCCATTAGTTAGAGTTAGAACCATAAGGAAGTTCTACCAGCACTAATCCATCATTTGTGCCTTAACAATGGCTAGGAACAACCTGGGAAAATCAAAATGTTGTCATTCATTCTATTCAAGGCCATATGGGCAGTGCTGGACTGATAATGTCAGACCTATGTTGAAATAGACTCTTTGTACTAGTGTTCTATACTCTTAAACAGTCTTCCAATTTTTCCTAGTTGAGTCAACAGATATGGTAGAATCTAACAGTTTTGTCTTTACTAATACATGCCTTTATGTTTACATTCTATGGTTGTATACAGCCATTCAGTGTGATCTTTCCTTGTACACCTACTGGACATTTCTAAAAGTACCCACCATCCCACAGCACTCTTTTCTTGGAACACTGTCTCTGGGGCTACATAGTTTCTCCCTGACTTTGACTACTCTCTCATCTATTCTTTCCAGCCTGGCTACACTCTGTTAAGCCATTGGCCAAATGCAGCTTCTTTATTCATTAACGAATAAAAGCAACACATATACAGAAGGCCTTCCCATTAATTAGTCAATTTTTAATTAAATAATTCATTAATCAACTGTAACATTTAATATTTTAGAGGTAAGTGGGGATAGAAGGGAATCTATTTTCTCTCTTTGGTGGAATATTACCCTGAACGAAACCCTTATTCTCTATGATTCAAATGGGGTTTATGCCAGGTTAATTCTGAAGTATATAGTCTGAAAGCAAAAAGAGAAAATATCATGGTGTATATAAATGTCAGAACCTCTAATTTTTGTGCACATACCAAAAGACTGCAAGTTAGATTTTAAAAAAAAAAAAATTCTCTAGCAATGAGTTGCACAACTAGAATTTAGAAAGTCACAAAAAAGCCCTTTCTCCTAGACCATTTTATTTAATAATTAGAGTGGTTAAATATCAGGTTTTTGTGATTTCTCCAACTGAGGTCCACACCCATGCAGATTAAGCTTGGAATCTGGTTTGCATCTTTAATCAGCAGATTTGCTAAATGGCAAAGAAGAATTTCATGAATTCATCTTCTCTTACATGTAATCACTCAGTTTAGAAAGATCAATGATAAAAATCTCTTCTGTTGAAGAGAACTCCAGAGCTGAGCCAGATCAACTTTAATTACTGAAAGATGATCTGTCATTGCCTCCTCCAGAGCACAACCGTCAAATAACTTGTTCCTTGGCAAGAAAATAAATGAGAGTCAGTAATTCTGGATTGTGCTTAAATGTCAGCAATATAAATTCATCAGATTGCTACTAAGCTTTTATTCCATTTGACTGTGTGGGTAACAGGCTTTCTGAAAGATGGCTTGACTTGACCTCAACAACAAAGAGACAAATAAACACGAGGTACACAGCTCAACCCAAGAAATGCATTAAAAACTATGATTAAGCCTTTGTGATAACATAGATTGAACCAAATGTTAGAAAAAGATGCTCTCAGTCTCAGCTTCCAGTGACACATCATCTTCAGTAAGTACCAACCCACATAGCAAATCATCCTCCCGAGATCTGAAGATGACGGTAAGATTTCACAGCGTATGTGACATGAAAAATAAGCTAACAATAATAATAATAATATTTTTTTTGAGACAGGGATGCTTGGTGTAGTCCTGAAACTCACTCTGGAGTTCAGGCTGGCTTTGAACTAAAAGATACCTGCCTCTGCCTCCCGAATGCTGGGATTAAAGGTGTGTGCCACCATTCCTGATAAAAATAATATTAAGAATAAGAAAAGACTCATATGCTAGAAGAAGAAACGTGACTGAACTAACTCATACAAATTTTCTTCTGACCTCCATGTGTGTATTAGTACCTATAAGTTTTCACACACACACACACACACACACACACACACACACACACAATTTTATTTGAAAGATCAGATAATGAGGAAAACAAAAGACAAAGTGTTAGGATAACCTAAACAAAATTATCCTCAGCTGTATACCAAAATAAGAAGTGAGGACATGGAGGAGATAGAAATGCATGAGGATGACATGTTCTAAATTCAGTAGGGTACGTATGTCAAGAGACTTGGAATCAAGCTTAGGAGAAATGTAGGGACACTTAGTCTTCTATAAAGAAAACAAAGAAAGGGTCCAAAGATACACTGATTACTTCTACAATAACCACACAGAGACTATAATATTTGCAATACTGTTTGGAAAATAGCTTAAGTGTATTTCTGAATAACACTTATATTTTGAATTAATCCATTTCTACTAATCTGTGTATCGCCATGTGGCTGTGGCTTACAAGGCATAAATAATCAGGTATAGGTGAGTTTACCAAATCCACAGGAGGGTTAGTTCAAACAGGAAAGCAAGGTATTTATATAGTATTCTTATGACATTTTGACAACAGCTTTAATGATACTACTGTATTATACTGAGATATCTAGATTTTATATAAAAATCAGGAAAATCAGTAAAACTGGGTATAAAATACATAAAGTTTACAAACATTCTAGGTATGCTAATGAAATACCAATCTCAAATAATGGTAAATATTAAATATGTAACTCAGTTCCTGCTGTATGACAATGACTTTAGGTTGGATATTTCATCAATGATAGGGTTTTCTTTCTCACGTCTTGGGATCAAGGGTAAAGTTCCAGCCAGAGAATATTCTGGTGAGGGCTCTCTGGAAAGCAGTGCTATGCATGCACCAAGGCTGAATGAGCACTTTGGAGGTTTTGAAAAATGGGTTGTTTTTCTTCCTTGAGAATTTCATACGGTGTCCTTTCCTAATCTATGAAGGCTTCGCTCCTGTTACCTCCTTCCCTAACCCCACATCTCTATCCCATCATTTTAATGGTTAGTCTTTCAACACATGAACTGGAGAAAGCTGCAAAACAATTTCCATTACAACCTATCATCACAAACAGACTGAAATAATATATTAATACCCCCCACGCAGCACTGAATGGAGATGTGGTGATATTCAATGTTGGAAATCTCCTCTCACGTGCAGTGCTCCAGGGATTGGCTTTCCTCTGCGGACTTCAGTCCAATGTCATAAAGACAATCATAACTTTTCCTTTTTTGTCTCTATAAACAGAGACATGAAAAAGTATTCAAATAATTAAAAAATTCTCATTTTAATGAATTAGCTTTTCAGAGTGATCTTTCAGTGATTTAACTTATTAAATCAGAAGCCTCCTGATTTTCATCATGAAATGCCAGTGGTAGGAAGGTGCACTTTAGACAGTCACAAAGGATTTGTCCTACCAGTTTGGATCTGTGATCTTATTTTAAGTTGTGTAGCTAAATGCGTAACTCTTCCCTCACAAGGAGCAATAGTTTATTTTTGAGTTAAATGTTGCAGAGTATTCATCAGAGAAGACTGCTCGGACATGGGTTTAAACCAATAAAAAGCTTTATTTAGCTGACTGAGAGCTACACTGGGTGTTTCGAATCCCTTGTAGCACCAAGTTTTGTAGCTCAGGGTGAGCCTTTTAAGCACACACACACACACACACACACACACACACAATACATGTTCTGTGTTGACATACTTTAATTACCAAGAACAGTTAGCCAGAAGCAGAACAGATGCTAAAAAACCAGGAAAATATATTTAGAGACTTTCCCAGAAGTATGAACTTCAATCACTTAGATCTTTGTTTTTCTTTTGAAAGTTGGTATGTTCTACCTACTGAGTTTTATGGCCCAAATGGTACTTCCATCATGGAGTGAGTTTTGATAAGATCTGGGGGCTATTAAGGTCTTGGGCTTCTTTATTAAGGTCATGTTACACAAACATAAGTGACCATGGCATGGAAAGATAGATTTAGGCTACCCCAAGTCTCATATTCTCACAGGAATATTTTTATATTTGACATGAAATTTTTATATTTAGAAAACAAAG
Organism: Alexandromys fortis; assembly: GCF_014885135.2. NCBI lineage: Eukaryota > Metazoa > Chordata > Mammalia > Rodentia > Cricetidae > Alexandromys > Alexandromys fortis. The sequence continues at coordinate 2,449,335 of NW_026068009.1, forward strand.
AAAAGTCATAAGTAAATAACCTTCCAATTCATTGGATAATACTAAGCAGGTATTTTCACTGAAGCAGAGACATGGTAGTTATAGGGTTTGGATGCTGACCGAGGATGTGAGCCTTCTGACTGGTAGGAACCACCATTTATTAAGTTGTTACATTACAAAAGCTTTTTATTATTAGTCATAGGATATCAGGTCTGACTCAAAGATGGGTTAGGGCCGGCTATATTGAGGTCTAGCATTAGCCCAAAACAGATTGTAACTAATTATAAACCTAAACTCTGGACATGAGGATATTAAATTCTCCATTATCATTGAAATTCTAATGAGGCAATCAGCTTGGCAGAAAGTTCCAGTTTGAAGGTGTGACTGCTTTCTGTGAATTGTTGTTTTCCAAGTGGTAGGATGAAAACAGTTTTAACGATTTACTTGGTATAATTTTATTCCAATTTTGCCTTCATTCATGATATTGTAAATTATAGACACAAGATAAGAATCAAATTAGGTAATTATTCTTTCTTTTTAAATTTAGAAGTTTTACATGACAACAAAAGTATTTGGCAATGAAAAATTACTTGGGAGTTTGATATTATTTACAGAAATTTTCTTACTTTAGATGTGTAAGGTTTTGTATAATTTGCTTTATCATCTAATATCAGTTATATTTTCTCTTTGTTTTATGGATATGCTAGATTTGTTTCTGCAAGTAGTATATGTGTTTCATTAGATCAAAAAATAATAATATGTACATACCTAAAAGTATTGACAAGGTCAAAATCTTTTTGTGCACTATATAAAATGAGTACTCTTAGGGAGATGGGGAGTGAATGACTTGAATTTTATATTCTGCTACAAGTGAAACCAGTGGAACAGACATTATAGACTGGATGCTGAACAACTGTGGTGAAAACAGAGGAAGAGTGTGAGTTATCCCAAGGATGGTGATATGCCTTCACTGCTCTGTCATTTGGGTCATGGCAGGGAACTAGTTTACAAACAATGTCATTCTCAGACTCTCAGGAGTGACAGTTAAGCCCCCATAATTTAAGAGACATGCAAACATCATGTTGTTAAATATCAAACTTTTATATCTAGCCAATGTTCCATCAGGATTTAGTAAAAGCAGCCTTATAAAAACTTTATCACAGGACAAACAAAATAAGAAAAACAGTTAAAGGTATTTTTACTTAAGAGTTATACTATTAAAGAGAAAACCCATGACTTTAAGTCAACATGTTATAGTGAAGTGTCTGTCAATGACTATTTAACTTATATAACTGAAGCATCTAAGTTTCTAATCTAGACTACAAATAGACAGCCTCATTTAATTCACAATACATACTGAGGATGGTTATAAAGAGTGGTGGTTTCTGTCTAGCAATGATGTTCTAAGATACATAAAGCCAGAAAGCATTAAACAGAATTTTTGCTTCTTTTATATACTGGGTTTCAGAATCTTTTAATATAGTTAGTTCAATTATTCCAGTTTCACAACATTTGAACACCAGTATCTCTTTCCCAACATTTTATGTTTTTAATTTTTCTTTGAAACCCAAAGGACATTGGAAAAAATATCGTTCCAATTCTAATCGGTCTTTTTTTTTTCATGCTTTGATTACAAACACCAATTTTTAATTCTCAGGACACAAGCTGCAAAGCAAAATGTAACCGCTTTTGCTGTACTAATGAACCAGTTTGTTAATTCTTGTGTGTAATACCTAGCTTTCCTGAAAGATTGAGATCTACATGAATCCAGAACTACTGCAAACATATAAAGTTCAAATTTGGAAAGCTTTTCACAATACTACATTCAAGTTGCAGAAGAGACCCCAGTGATCACTAGGAAATCTACCACAGTCCAGTTTTTCCAACCCAATAAGGTCCAAACTTTGGGGAATAAGGTGGCCCTCCTCTGCTCTGAAAAATATTCGATCTAATCGGTCTTAATGAAAACCCAGAGTCAAACAGAGGGGTAAATGCTAAAAGATCAGAGAAGTCACCCAGTAGTTCTTACCTCTACTGAATCCTCAGACCAAAAAGGTGATCCTGTCTCTACAAATTCTCAGTTGGACACCTCGTTCTCCTGTCCCTTCCAGCCTTACATTCATCTCTCAGCCCAAATACAACAAATACAAAACTTGACGATCACTCAAATCCTGTTTATTGTTCTTAGTATTCCCTTTTCTGGGTAGAGAATTTCATATGACTCATACTTTTCCCCAGTGTGAACAGAAGCCAGGTATCTACTTGATTTAACATGTAGCCATAACCTTGGTTTACATACATAAGAAATCTGCCTAGTTTGGATGCTCACCTTACTAGACCTGGATGGAGGAGGGTGGTCCTTGGACTTCCCACAGGGCAGAGAACCCTGATTGCTCTTTGGGCTGACAGGGAGGGGGACTTGATTGGGAGAGGGAGAGGGAAAGGGGAGGCAGCAGTGGGGAAGAGACAGAAATCTTTAATAAATAAATAAATAAAATTAAGAAAAATAAATCTGCCTATAATCTGTGCATGAAGTGACAAATAAACAGGACGGCAAAACATGGTTGAAGAAGACTGAGTGCCTAACAGAAACAGCGTAACTAATGTTTAGTGGGAGAGCTGCAGAGGAAGCTTTCTGGTAGAAATACTACATAAACTGTGGCTCATGGCAAGAAAAAAAAAAAAAGGAATTACAATGACATCTTTGAAATCTGAGGAAGACAAGAAAGACTAATGCAAATTAGACCTGGGAGCCATGGTGTGAAAACAAGGGAGACAAAATTGAGATGAGTGTATCAGGTGACAAAGAACGCAATATGTCACTCTTTGAAAGGAGGTGTACATTAACACCAATGAAATGCTATTAAAAGATCCGACACAGGGGGCCAACATGATCATAATTGCATTATGTAAATGGGGTATTAGAATGATAAGTTTATGTTTATGTTTATGCTGAAGCCTCAAGACTATAAGTGTCAAATCCTCCCAGGAGTAGGCCCCCTGAGGAAGGACAGCAATGGGCTTCTTTAGCAACTGATTTTGCCCTCCTTAGCTGACCATCCACCTGTAGGCTATAGCAGCAGGTAGAGACACTGAGCACGCAGAGAGGAGGCTAATGTAGAGTTCGTGTGACACAAGTTACAACATAGTCCCTCTCACTCCGAGAAGGCTGGCATTCCCATGGAGAACAGTCCAGATAATTTCATTTTTGGTCTTTTTGGTCTGGGAGATGAAATCTTGAGAAAGATGAATAATGATTATCTAGTTCTAGTGTCCAAAATCAATGACATGCAAGGCAAGGCTTGGGTATATCATGCCGATATGCTCAATTCTTCTGAGATTTTTATCACAACACGATGTCCAGGCAACAACCAGCAAGATGTAAAATACCCAGTCAAGAGAGATTTTTGTCCCGTTTTATCCTTTGAAATACTTCGGTCACACAAATGCTAAAAAAAAAAAAAAAAAAAAAATGAGAAACCTGGCACACTTTCCCTCCTGTGGCCTTCTCACACACTACATGGAGGGTTGGCGAGGAAAGAAAGCTCTAAATATCATAGCTTTTTATTATGTTTTGGGACAAGACATATTAATCATGAACTCTTTGGGGCATTTTAATATGACAGGGCAAAAGGAAGGAGACCTAGCTCCACAAAGCAGTTTGGTAGGGATAAATGTGGAACAGAAATTTGACTTATCCCTAGTTTGTGTGGTGGTATTTAACAGACTTGTTCAAGAAGGGAGTCTGATTGCCATGGGAAAATGCTTTTAGATTCAACTATCTTGATGCTGCTTTTTGATGTGTTCTATTAAAGATCCGTATGCCTTTCTAGAGAGATGTCACTATTATCGTTATATAATATCAGCATTATATAATGCCCCTCTTTATCTTGGGTATTTTTCTTATATTGAGAAGTGCTGTTTGCAGTTAAGGGACTGCTGCCAGCTTTCTTTCTTGTTTCAGTATTATCATCTTACTTCTTCCCTCCCCTCAACTTCTATTTCAAATATTTAAACTGCAGTGCTAGTTGAAGCCCCAGTACTCAGAAAGCTGAGAGAGGGTAACTCTGAAATGCTGGAGGCTATCTGGGAAAAAAAGATGTAAGTTCTGTGAATGCCTGAACCACAATGCAACATTCCTTCTCAAATGAAATAGTCAGGTTTATAGTAAAATTGAAGAGGAAACACTGAGTTCCTATCTATCACCTCCACCTCCCAGAATAATCCTGCATGCCTGGTTGATTTGTCACAAATGATGGGGCTGCCCAACCTTTCCAACTAGCAACATCCTGTATCACAGTGTTACCCTCAATACCAAAGACGAAGCATTATTCTGACCCAAAGTCAATAGTATGCTAGGGTTCAAGGTTATTGTCTTATATCCCATAGACTTTTGACAACTCTATTATGACAGGTCTCTTATCTATCATCACAGTATTGCATAGTGAAGCTCACTTCGCTAACATGCCTGTGTCCTCATTAATTCTTTCCTTCCCCTTGTTCTTGGTAGAGATTATTGTGTTTTAACTGGATTTATCATCGTGATTTTCCCAGAACTTCCTATGGTGTGTGTCCTGGTTGACTCTAACTGTCAAGTTAAAATAACTTAGAGTCACCTGACAAGGAGATCTCAATGGAGGGATTGCCCAAGTCGCATTGGTCTGTGGGCTGTGTCTTGATTGTCGATTGAGGGTCCAGTCCACTGTGGAAAAACCATTCTCTGGGAACTGTAGAAGAAAGCTTATGCAAGTCAGAAAGCAGAGCTCCTCTGTGGTTTCTACTTCATCATCTGGCTTGTATTCCTAATCTATCATCTCTTAATGATGGACTGTGACCTGCAAACTGAAATAAACCCAATCACCCACTGAGTTTCTTTTGGTTGTGGTATTTACCCCAATAAAACAGATGACACTAGAAGAGTGGGTATCACCTCATATGCTGACCTTTCAGCTTAACATCATGGCTACACAGTTTACTATTAATAGTCTTTGTATCTTTCATACATTAATAAAAAAACAGGATTTAGTATATTATCTGTACCTTTTCATTTTGAAAGTTATCTTGGTTGTTTCCAAATTTGGCAATTATGGTAAAGCTGCTATGAAAACACATGTACAGCTCTCGTGCTGACCTGGTTTTGAATCATTTGAATTATTTGACAAAAGTATGTCTAACTTTTATACCAACTGGGCTGCACAATGGATTTGAGGGTGAAGACACTTGCTGCCAAAAGTTACAATCTGAGTTGGAGCCCTGGAACTCACATGGTAGAAGGAACGAGCCAACTCCTGCAAGATGTCCTCTGACTCCCACATATACACAGTTGTGTGTGGACCTGAGTGCACATGAACACATACAACCAAAGTAAATATAAAAAGAAAAATAATGTAGTAATCTTCCAAGTGCGTGCTTTGCATTTCCACAAGCAATGTAAGCATGTCCAATCTTCTTGTCTGCTTTAGTTCTGGATTTTCCCCATCCTGGCAATGGCACCTCAAGTCAATGCAGTAGTTTGGTGTGTCTGTTATTTTGTTGTTTCAATTGGAATTCCAGTGGCATACTATGGAAAATGTCTTTTCGTGCATTTACTAACTATCAGGTGAGATCTCTGGTCTATGCATTTATGGTTTGATTGTTTTTGTATTGCCAAATTTTGAAAGCTTTTTGTATATTTTAGATAGCAATTCTTCTTCAGAAAAGTCTTAGACCAATGTTTTCTACCAATTTCTTGCTTAGCTTTTTACTTTGTCAGTAATGATTATGATTTACCTAAAAGTTCCATCACCATGAGTCAGACCATTGAGGATACTTCCTGGTAACTGCTACACGTTTTGTTTGTAGTCTGTGTGGTGTGTTGTCTTGTGGGCTACTTAGGACTCTGCTGATGAAGATCTAAGATGTGCATCTGGATGCATAATTTGCATACAAAGTCACAGCTTCTTAATCCCCACATGTTAGAAAGAATCTTTTCTTTATTGAAAAGCATCTATGCCGCTAGAGAGCTCTTTCATCTAAGAAATCCTCAGATGGAAAGAGAGTGAGTTCCCGTCTCCTCCCAGTTTATATTCCTCTCTAGTGCTAGGATTAATGGCAGGAATCACTACTGCCTGGCTTCAGTGATGAACTAGTCTGGCTACTGGGATTAAAGGTGTGTGCCATCACTGCCTGGTCTGTATGGCTGAGCAGTGTGGTAGTTTTAAGTTTTGATCTTCAGGCGAGTTTTATTCATTAAAATATAAATGAAATATCACTATATCTTTGTCTTTTATCAGGTGACTGCATTTATGTGGGACTATTATAGTCTTTTATATTGACATGTCTATCTTTTGCCAATATCATGTCAACTTGATTATTGTGTCTTTTTAAAATGTATTAGTGTCAATCCTTTTATTATTACATTGTTTTTTTTCAATTTTTTAATATTAAATTCCTATCAGTTTTTTACTACCTAAAAAATAAATTCCTATACTTTATAAACTGAATTGCATTGAATCTACAGATAAATTTAGGGAGGATTTACAGCTGGCCAGTGTTGATTCTTCTTAGCTGTGATTAGGGGACATTTCTCTGTTTATTCCATACTTGGAATACTATTTATCAGGTTTTGTAGATTTTCTATTTCTTTGCCTTCAGTCTGATTCTTTGTGCTTAGGATGTCTTTCCTATTGACAAATATTAGTGTTTCATATTCAATGAACTCTGAGAATCACTTTTAAAATGGTTATCCATGTCATTGGATCAATATGTAACAAATATATAAGATTTAATTTATATTTTTCCTTATGTTTGTACTTTCCCACTTTTTATAAGTCCTCTTTTGTTCTGACTTATTTGTTTTGGAGAACTGTTTTTGCTGGCTTGTCATCTTTGCTAGAGTTAACTTTTAGAATGTTTTAATGATTGACCTACAGTTTGCAACATGGAGTTCTAATATAACTCTGTAGGCAAAGGATACTATATCATATCACAGAAGCGAAAGCAACTTCTAGCAAAATTATTTTCAATTTTATTTCCCTTTCATTATGTATGATATTGATTTTTTATTTTACATATTCATAAATATTTTCCTATGCTGTTATTAGTAATATTCTGAATGGTTATGTTTAAATCAATCACTAATACACAACAAAAATGCCTTTTTCTTCTTTGACACTCATTTTTCTATGTATATAAGAATTTCTGATAACTTTTGCTTTCCATGAAGATTTTATTGTGATGGGGGAGAGTCTTCTGTTTTGTGTTAATTTCATTGGTTAAATAAAGAGACTGCCTCGGCCCTTTAATAGGACAGAAAATTAGGTAGGCGGAGTAGACAGAACAGAATGCTGGGAGAAAGAAGCCGAGTAAGGCAGTTGCCATGATTCTCCCACTCCAGACAGATGCAGGTTAAGATCGTTCCTGGTAAGCCACCTCGTGGTGCTATACAGAATAATAGAAATGGGTTAGATCAATATGTAAGAATTAGCCAATAAGAGGCTGGAACTAATGTTTAAAAGAATACAGTTTCCAAGTAATTATTTCGGGCAAAGCTAGCTGGGTGGCAGGACACAGCCCCGCTGCTCGTATTACAACATTATTCTAATATTTTTGTCATATTACTTGATTGGTGTTTTCTTAGCTTTCTATTTACATAGACTATAGTTTGTTATTAACCTTATAAAAGCTTTTGAATTGCTCCTTTGAATCCTTTACAGTTATTTCTTTCTTTTTCTCCTCTAGTATTTCAGTTGACCATTTATAAAATCATGGAATTGTCTCTCAGTTCTTAGATGTTTCATTTATCAATTTTCTCAGCATCTCAATTTAGGAAACTTTGATTGAAAAACCTTCAAGCTTATTTATTCTTTCATTTGCATTCTCTAATACCTGGTGAATGTATTAAAATTATCATATCTGTTACAGTATTCTAGCATTTGTTTTCATTAAAGATTATTTAGGTAAGTTTTGTTATTTTTTAAGTTCCATTTTATTCATCCACCACAAGCATAATATTTGAGATCTTCTTTTATATTGAAAATTAACACAGTAGACCATACAGTCATTTGCATGTTCACTATCTGCACAATGCTCTGGAACTTCAAAGTCAAGGTACACTTATTTGCACTCCAAATTTGTTTAAATCTTGCCTAGTTTGTGTTCTTCTCCTTCAACAAAACACCATGATGAAAAGCAACATGGCAAATAAAAGGTCTATTTCTGTTTATAGTTTATAACCATGAAGGGAAGCAAAGGCAGGAAATCAAGACAGGAACTTTGAGGCAAGAACTGAGGCAGAAGTAGGAAGGCTGCTTCCTATCTTAATCGTCTTTGCTTGTTCTTTCTTATACAATCCATGGTCATCTGCCCAGGAGTGACATGATGTCACACTGCAGGCCAATCTCATGGAAGCTTTCCTCCCATTGAGGTTCCTTTTTCTCAGATGATCCTAGCTTGTGTCAGGTTGACCAAAAAACAAATCATTACAATTCTTAGTTTATTTCTTTCACAGCAATTTCTGATACATTTTCAAAGATATATTCCAATGCCATGTATGAATTCACTCTTCCTGCTGTGATGAAACTCATGATATAAATGACATAGGTAAAAGAAGCTTTAGTTTGATTGCTAGTAGTATTTATGGGATCCTTCCTTATAGATTGTTGGCCAGAAAGACCCCAGAGGCTTCCCAAAATAATATAGTTGCTATTACTCTTGGTTAGCCACTAGGAATACTTCATTGCTGAAGATACCACATACTTGGATATGAACAGAGAAATAAAGCTGGAAACAAATAACTGCACATTTCCTCCTAGCTGGCTAGTATTCCCAGTGCTACTGGAGAACATTCATCAACGACTTTCCCAGTTATGGGCTTTTGTACACTATAATTCTGAAGGGTCGGGCTAAATGTTCCCACTGGTACAGTGATGGCATGGCTTTTATGGAATGAAAAATTGTTTCTTTGCTTGGAATCAAGACCTGACCCATGGTACTGGAAACAGGCACGTTATTGTAAACCTGGACAAAAGTCAATGGCCCACGAGATCACAAGCCCAAGGGGAGATTGCACTACTGATGTTTTGTTAAATGAATGTGTAGCTAAACTGCCTGCTTAAATGAGTGTGTATGTTCATGTGTGTGTGTTTATACTCTCAGTCTTTATCAAAGAAGCTTCTTTTTGCAGAGGATGGTAGTTGATATAAAGATTCATAACTGGGGAGAAGGCTGAGAATAAATGGCTGCTCAGTGCTTGCCCCTAAACTAGATGTCTGTCTCCATCTTCCCCTTCAAGACCATCACATAAACTATGCAGGGAGGGTCGAGAGGAGCTCTGTGATACTGCCTCTGGACATTGCAGGGCTGTTATGTGGGCTACAGATGTGGCCACCAGCACAAGGTCTGCAGATATAAGAAAGAAGATAGAGCACAGATAGGGAGTAGATGCGGGGGGGAGGGGAGAATAACACAGGTGGAAGAGGAATAAGGGTAAAAGTGAGGATGAGTTTATTCAGAAGACATTCCACACACCTTTGTAATTATTGACAAACTGATAGCCAAAGCTAGATATTTAAATGTATAAACACACACACACACACATATATATAAAGCTAGATATTTAAATGTGTGTATATATATATTCATGTATATATATATACATGGATGTATGCATTCATGTGGTTGCTTATGACTTTAATTCAAGTGCTCAGGAGGCAGAGGTAAGTGGATCTCTGAGTTGAGCCCAGCCTGGTCTATAGAGTGAGTTTCAGGCTACTCAAGAAAACCTGTCTCACGAAAAAGTAACTAGAGACAATTTTCCCTTTTATTTTTACTTAAAATAAAATCGCAACATTTCTTTCCCTTCCCCTTCCTACCTCTAATCCTCCTATATCACCTAATTTCTTTAATATTCATTAACTCTTTTTCTCTGTTTATTAAGGATTTATATAAATGCATAAAACATATGTAAATATATACACACATATACATACATAAAATATAAGTATGAACTGTTGAGTTTCTTTAATGTTGCTTGTATGTCTATTACTTAAGAGCTGACAATTTTGTATTGGATAATCTATTGGTCTTGCTCCTAGCAAAGACTAATTTTGTCTCTCTAAGCTATCATGATTGCCTGTAGCTATTTATCCAGGGGGGAGAAGCCCATAAGATATCTTTGCTCCATGTTATTGTGTCAATTAGTGTTGTCATTGTTTGGGGCCTGTGTAGGCAGCTGTGCAGTTACCGTACCTCGAGTGTGGCTTCCCTGTCATTCCTAGGAAACAGTCTCACATCAGGTTTCTCCATTCCTCATCCCTAATGTTCCCTGAGCCCTCTGTGCAGAAACTGTGTTGTAGATGGAGCCATTGGGACTAAGTTCCCTACTATCACTTCTTTTGACCAGTTGAGGTTTTCTGTACTCTGCTATGAAGAAAAACTCCTTTGATAATGTGTGAGACCTTCACTTAGTTGTGATTGTAAGGATTACGATGTAGAATTCAGTTAGGAATTCTGCAGGTCTAATAAAGCTATGGCCATGGTTCTCCTCTAAGCTATATGACCACATTGGCTCCAGGCAGTCTCCAATACTATACATTAGCTCCCTCCTGCAGAGTAGCCCTTAAGTCCAGTTAGACAACTGGCTGTTCTGCCAAGGTATGGCATTCAGGGATGCCTTACTGTGATGGCCATGTGGTTCATTGCCATTGTACCATTTTTCTCCCTTGAGAGCTTGCTTAAGTGTTCTTCTATTGTTCTGAAAGCTAGTCAGGGAAGAGACTTTAAGATCAAGTCTTCAGAGTGCTGTATCTCTGAATTTTAAAAAGCAATTTTTTAAAAAAGGTATTTTCATTTGTGGCTCATGGTTTCAAAGGCTCATGCATCATAACCAGGCATGGTAGATTACAGAAACTCACATCAGTCAGGAAACAAAGAGGAGTGTCCATTTCCCCATTTGTTATATATTGTCCTAGTCCTCCAAGATGGCACGGCTCACATTCAGGGTAATTTTGCTTCTCATTTAACTCTCTGAAAATGCTCTCATAAACATGCCCAGGGGTGTGCTTTAGCAATCTCCCAGGTCTTTTTAGTTAAATCGAGTTGACAATTGTGATTAAACTTCAGAATTTATGAGTTTGATTAAGAGATTTGGCAATGGGTAGTGCCATTAGGAAAGGAGCCTCCAGCCTCTCTATGGACTGGGCTCAGATCTGAGCTTGACTTTTTGTTTGGGTGAGTATGGGATTGCCTCTCCAGTGCAGATCCTCTCGTGGGTGACTTACAGCGTGATATTTTTTCCTGTCTTTTCTGCTTGAATTAGTAATGAGCTATTTACACAATAGATAGATGGCACACGTAGGAAATGAAATTAGTCTCGGTTTGTCATAGAAATCTTGGGTGAGTTGTCCTGTTGCCCTGAGTCATCTAAAATTAGACAATCATCTTGAATTGCTAGTGGGAAGAGGCACAGGATGCGGTACCCATTATTCATTTGTTGCTCATATTATTTGCTTTTCTCCAGTGTCTATCCGATAGTTGGGCTTTCTCCTGCTCTGTTGCTGGGAAGTTCTACTTATTGTTCAGTTTATTTGAAGGCAAGTTGTGCAGGCATATGCCTGTAGTCCTAGAATGTGGGAATCAGTAACCAAAGCCTCATCACAAGCTCAAAGTAGGCATGTAGCAAGTGCCAGACCAGCCAGGGCTAGATACTTAGATCATGTTTTAAAAAACAGAGAGGGAGAAAGGGAAGTATGGATAGAGGTGGAGGGGGAAGGAATATGAATTAATTAATAAATTTCAATGTGATAATATAACGCTGCCATCAATCATGCCAATGGTAGTTATGTTCAATTTTCAGACTGCTGTGGTTCTGAGTCAGTATTCCTAAAAAAATGGTTATGAAGAGCAATTTCTTCCTCTACAGGATTCTCTGGGTATTTCTGACTGGGAAATAGGTGCACTACATAATTGTTAGTGGTGGTGACGATGGTGACAAATTGGGTACGTATGGTTGAAGAAAAAAATCCGTTCATATTTTAGTGGGGCAGGGTCTTTATTCTTTGGCCCAGGAGTGTTCTGTGCTCAGAATGATCACTGTGACACTCTAAGCATTAAATTTCTAGAGCCTGAATAGATGGTCAATTTTAACATATAAAATTTTGAATCATTTGACAAAAAAAATGAGTACTTCTTTTTCTCATATGATTTCATTTTGTCTTCATTTTAACACACAATCATCACTAACTTTATCACACCTACATTTTTTTGAGGAATCAGGCTAACCTGGCCATTTTCTCAAAGTGAGAAATTGGATAATAATGATTATCACTTCAAAATCTTTCACCCACTTTCTAGGGATTAAGTCAAAGCTTTACTCTGTAAGCTCCCGAAGGAAAAAAAAATCCGACTTCAGCCTCACTTTCTAGTTTAACCTGCTCCTACTCTGTCCCTTGCCCCCAGGCTATTCTCTGAATGTGCAAAGTTCTTTACATCTCTGCTTCAAAGTTTTGTACAACTTCTCTCTTTAAGAAGTGTTTGCCCTATATTTCTTCTGTTCTAGGTTGACTTGTCCTTTCTGCTTCCAGTGTTGTTTCCTTGACCTCGTTTCTCAGGGTGCAGCCAAGATGATCTTGGAAAATGCAAACTGATTGTGCCATTCAGTACAGAAATACTTAAATAGATTAATTTAATTTTTAAAAATGTATTTCACAATATATTCCCCCTTTCTGGATCCACCTCTATTTAGGCTTGCCTATTGTTGCCATTCCATTCTTTCTGCTTTCTCATCTCAAATAGTCTCTCCTCTTCAGTCCCGATTTTTAAGAATAAGACAATTCCTATTTAATCCAGCCCTTTGATTTAAGGCTGGATTAAGTAAAAAATCACCACAAAATAAAAGATCACCCACTCTAATTTTAATTTCAGAAACATAACAAACATGTATTAAAATATGAAGACGTACTTAGTAATTGATTGCCTTAAATTCATCTGATTTCTTGTATTAATATTATCTAAATGCAGCAGCTTGTCTCAAATTGCAGCTGAGCCTTATTGCAGAACACAGTCAATGTAATCACCTCACTTCTTGATATTAAAGGTACACATTGCAATAACTGAAATGCTTTCTTATCTATTTCTTCTACTTGATATTTTGCTTTTGGGGACTAAAGCTAGGTATCTCTCAGTGTTTTATCTACAGAATATGATAAAACTTAGTGCCAGGAAAATAGAAATCACTGAAAGAAGTCGTACTGGAAAAAGGAATGAATGATAAAAAAAAAAAAAACAAGAGAATGGATGTATCAGCAACACTTTCGAGTTTCTTTTCAGTAACACTTCCCTTCAATCTTCTAGAGTAAACCCATTAGGCATTCCTGTCTGATTTCCTAGCACCTTTGTTGTGTATTTGTTTTCTAGCTCTTGTATTGTACACATCAAACACAACGGTTAGTGAAATATGTTTGCTTGTGTAACTGTACTCCTTCCCTGATGCACTCTGGGCAGAAGAGACCGAGGCACCATCATCTCACTGTTGACTTTTGCCTCCTTTCACACTTACTTGTTAGTCCCTGCTAAGTACTGAACAATATTATAATATTATATTAGAGAAGAATCTTGCAGGACAGTTTTTTTTAAAACAAAGGTAGTGTTTAGTTGAATATAATCTGTGATTATTGATGAATTTGCTTTTCAGTTGTGATAAGAGTGTGGTGCCTGTCAGGTTATTTTTGTAATGTGACTTGTGCGAATTTGAGCACTGTTTCAAAAAAGAACACAAACTAAACATAATCCAAAGAAAGGCCCCAAATAATCATGCCCAATACATTCCAAGTCACATGCTGTGATTTAAGTGCCTGCTCTCAAGTAAATTGCATGACAGTCTTATGAAATGGGTGCTAATCTCTCCATAACTAGGTGTTAAGGTAAGAAAATTAGGTTTAGCTATATCCAATGATAGCCTTTACTGGAGAGGTTGTGGAGAAAGGGGTACACTCATCCATTGGTGGTGGAAATGAAAACTTGTGCAACCACTTTGGAAAGCAGTGTGGCAGTTTCTCAGGAAATTTGGGATCAACATACCCCTGGACCCAGCAATACCGAGATGTCCTATCATACAACAAAAGTGTATGCTCAACTATGTTCATACCAGCATTGTTTGTAATAGCCAGAACCTGGAAACAACCTAGATGCCCTTCAATGGAAGAATGGATGAAGAAAGTATGGAATATATATTTATTAGAGTACTACTCAGCAGTAAAAAACAATGACTTCTTGAATTTTGCATGCAAATGGATGGAAATAGAAAACACTATTTTGAGTGAGGTAAGCCAGACCCAAAAAGAGGAACATGGGATGTACTCACTCATATTTGGTTTCTAGCCATAAATAAAGGACATTGAGCCTATAATTCGTGATCCTAGAGAAGCTAAATAAGAAGGTGAACCCACAGAAAAACATATAGGCATCCTCCTGAATATTAACCTTCATCAGGTGATGAAAGGAGACAGAGACCCACATTGGAGCACCAGACTGAAATCTCAAGGTCCAAATCAGGAGCAGAAGGAGAGAGAGCACGAGCAAGGAACACAGGACAGCAAGGGGTACACCCACACACTGAGACAATGGGGATGTTCTATCGGGAACTCACCAAGGCCAGCTGGCCTGGGTCTGAAAAAGCATGGGATAAAACTGGACTCGCTGAACATAGCGGACAATGAGGACTACTGAGAACTCAAGAACAATGGCAATGGGTTTTTGATCCTACTGAACGTACTGGCTTTGTGGGAGCCTAGGCAGTTTGGATGTTCACCTTATTAGACCCACAGGGCAGGGAACCCTGATTGCTCTTTGGGCTGACAAGGGAGGGGGACCTAATTAGGGGAGAAGAAGGGAAATGGGAGGCGGTGGCGGGGAGGAGGCAGAAATCTTTAATAAATAAATAAATAAAGAAAGATTGAAAAAATAATGAGAAACAGCTAAGTTCTTGCTCCTTAAATGTCTCCACATTACACTGTATGACAAATCGTTGAAGGAATAGAGCTTGTTCAACAAGAAAAGATAAAGTTCTGCCCTGTAATTTGACAGAAGGCTTTGTGTGTTTCTGAAAAACTCAGCTAAGGTCTGTGAGGATATATTAAGATAAATAATAATGGGGTTTTCTTAATACCTAAAGTCGTTAAGTGTAAATAACTGATTAAGAAATGGAATAAATGTGTTAGTATTGTAATTGGTTTGAACCTCTCCTAAAAATTGCTATATTCCCAGAAGCTTTAGGAAGCGGTGCAGTATAGAAGATATGAACAGGTAGTTTACCTTAGTAGGATACATTTTTCAGACTTACAGATGAAAAACAGGCAGGTTATTTGGTACTTTAGAGATGTTAGATTTAATGATTATATCTGCCATGTGTTCCCTGGTTGAAACTTTAGATACTTTTGTAGTTTTCCTTAGTGCTGGAAGAATCTGGGCAAAGATGACATTTTCAGGCTTATAGCTCTTCAAATCTCTGATGTAAAGACTTAAATACCCCCTGTTGGACTTTCTGTTTCACTGTTTGTAATAACTATCTAAAAGGAACCTTTATCAATGTGAAGTAAGCCTCCTATTGTTCTGCAGGGAAATTTTCAAATAGCTATTAACTTTAATGAGGAAATTTAGAATAAGGAGGGAAGTGGGTCATCTAGACTTCGACACAGCTCAGTAGAGCTGAGGCAGAACTCTGAATTTACAGGTTGTTCATTTTATGAGGGAGAGTAAGAAGTGTCTTTGCTCTGTGGAGATTTGCATAATCTTTTGATCTAAAGGAGTTGTCTTGTTTTTTCGTGGTAGTCCATTGACGGGATATATGACGGAATATTCAGAAGGTTCTAGAAGGAAATTGTGTTAGGCTAACATAATTGAAGGACACCAACTGTGAATAACCATATAAAGATGAAAACACTAACCAGAATTGTTATCACGGTGAACTATTTTGTTCTGGGTAATTTTGCTAGTGAAGCGTCTGAGTAAGAGTGTGTGCATATGCCTGGATTTCTCACAATGAGGAGTGTTAACTCCACCAATAAATATCCAATTCTATTTTGTACAATGTGTCTGTGCCTCCTACCCATGATGGAGGAAGGTCATTGGTTAATTATAATAAACCAACTGCTTGGCCTCATAGCTTAGAACATAGATGGGAGGAGTAAACAGAATAGAATTCTGGGTGGAAGAGGAAGTGAGGTCAGACTCTGCTCTGCTCCCGGAGAGACCCAACAGCTCTGTTCTCTGGAGCAGAGACACCAGGATGGACGGAGGCTAGACTCTTCCCGGTAAGCGCACCTTGGGGTGCTTACACACATCATTAGAAATGGGCTAGTCCAGGTGCGAGAATTAGCCTGTAAGGGCTAGAGTTCATGGGCCAAGCAGTTCTTAAATGAATACAGTTTGTGTGTTGTTATTTCGGGCATGAGCTAGCCAAGCGGCCGGGGTGTTGGGGACGTAGCCCCGCCACTCATATTTCAACATACCCATCACCTGCTCACACCACCAGGCTCGCTGGGACCAGCCTGCCCACCATGTATCTCCCTGCCTGGGACCATCCACCTGCTCAGGGACCAGCAACCATCTCTGCCTGGGACTGGCTGCTCCCAGGGCCCGCTGCCTGCCACCACATGGCCCGCTACGACTGCTGGGGACCTACAGCATTTCTGCTGCCTACTGATACCAGGGATCCTGCAGCATTTAAAAAAATCATAAATAAGAGTGTGTGCATATGTCTGGATTTCTCACAATGAAGAGTGTTATTGCCCACTATCCATAACCACATAATGAAACAAATCTAGGCAGGGCCTTCTCTTTAATTGAGAACATTCAAACATGTTTTTGAAACAGAAGCCAGATGGAACTTTGCCCAGTAAGCCACAGCCACGTGGCAATACACAGATTAATAGAAATGGATTCATTTAAAATATTAGAGCTAGCCATAATATGCTTAAGCTATTGACTAAACAGTATTGCAAATAATCTAGTTTCTGTATGGTTATTTCACGTCTGGGCCACTGGGAACAAACAAGTGGCATCCTACTACAAATTAATAAATGGGATCTCCTGAAATTGAAAAACTACTGTAAGTCATAGAACACAGTCAATAAGACAAAATTGGGCAGCCTACAGAATGAGAAAAGATCATCATCAACACCACATCTAACAGAGGGCTGATCTCCAAAATCTATAAAGAACTCAAGAAGCTAGACATCAAAATACCAAATAATTAAATTAAAAAATAGGGTTCATATCTAAACAGATTTATCAACAGAAGAATCTCAAATAGCTGATATACACTTAAAGAAATGTTCTACATATTTAGGTATCAGGGAAATGCAAATTAAAACAACTAAGAGATACTATCTTACACCTTTCTGAATGGCTAAGATCAAAAACATTAATGATGTCAATGCAAACCTGTATAGCCACTTTGGAAATCAGTGTGGTGGTTTCTCAGAAAATTAGGAATCAATCTACCTCAAAACCAAGCTATACTAATTTTGGGCATAGACCCAAATGATACACATTCATACAACAAGGACATTTGCTTAACTAATAGCCAGAACCTTAAGACAACCTAGATGCCCCTCAATCAAAGAATGGATATAGAAAATGTGATAAATTTACACTATGGAGTATCACTCAGTGGTAAAAATAAATAAATAATAAATAAATAGATAAATAAATAAATAAATAAATACATCATGAAATTTGCAGGAAAATGGATGGAACTAGAAAAAAAATCGTGAGTGAGGTAACCCAGATCCAGAAAGACAACATGGTATGTACTCAGTCATAAGCAGATATTAGCTACAATCCACAGTCCCAGAGAGGCTAGGTAACAAGGAGGACCCAAAGAAGGATACATGGATTTCCCTGGGAAGGGGTAAAAGAAATATCCTGGGTAGACTTGGGGCAAGCGGGATGGAGGATGGAATAGGAGGGTTCTGGCTGGGCAGGTTGGAGGCAGGATGGATCATGAGAGCAATGAAAGAGATGTCTTGCTGGGGTGGGGGAATTTTTGGTTAGAGAGAAACTAAAGAAACACAGAGAAATCCATAAGGATGTCCGTAGCTAAGACTCCTAGCAACAGTGGAGAGAGTACCTGAACCGGCCTTCTGCTGTAGTCAAGATTAGTGACCATCAATCATCAGAGAGACTGCATCCAGTAACTGATGGGAACAGATGCAGAGATTCACAGGCAAGCACTGAAACAAGTTCAGGGAGCCCTTCCAAAGAAACAGAGGAGGAATTGTTTGAACCAAGGAGGTTCATACAAAAGAAGAGCTTATGAAGAGGGAACCTAGAAACAATTGACCTGAGTTTAGAAGAGCACAGACTATGGACCAACAGCTAGGGGCTCACATGGGACTGACCTAGACCCTCCGCATGTGTGTGGCAGTTGTGCAGTTTGTTCTGTCCGTGGAGTTCCTAACAGTGGAATCAGGACCTGTCCCTGGCATTTGAGCTGGATTTGGGGAACCTATTCCCCATACTGGGTTGCCTGACTCAACCTTGTTGCAGGGAGAGGAGATTGGTCTTGCCTCAGCTTGATGTGCCAGGCTTTGTTGATGCCCATTGGAGCCCTGTACCTTTCTGAATGGAGAAAGAGGAGGAGCAAATGAGGTGGGAGGAGGGTAGATGGGAGGTGAGGAGAGAGAACAAAAGGAGAAGACAGAGGGAAAACTACCGTCCATATGTAAAATAAATGAAAAGTTTTAACAAAAAAGAATACAATAATATGTTTCAGAAAGAAAGGAAGGCCCGCTTCATATGCTCAATATCAGATTATCATTTCAAAAATGTTTAATAGTTAAATATCTTCAAACTAATGAATAATCAATTGTATGTTCAGTATATTAGTCCAAGCCCACTTTCAAAATCCCATCATCTCTACAGTCAAATGCAAACAACTCTTGATTAACTAATTCTTTTAAAGTATATAAACACAACGGGCTCTTTCAATGACATTTGTGCTATACACACATACACTGTTTTTACTGAGTATAATAGTAATAATTTCGGTGATTCAGTATTTCAAAACAGGGACCGAAAAAGGCTGAGCTTCGCCCCTTTTCCACGTGGCAGATTATGCATTATGCACAGTTGGACAAATCACTAAAGTTCTCAAAGGCCTGAAACAGTGCTCTTATCTCGCTGTGGGCCCAGCATTGAGCATGAGACAAGCAGTATTCTGCACAGTAGGCATCTGCAAATCATGCGTAGGTTTAATCAGTTAAATATGGAGTTAAACTGCAAGTGCCGAAGACAGAGTTATGAGCTGCATTTAAATTAACTCCAATACCCACAGAAGAGTTTCTTTGTGGAAGTTTCCATTCTTTAATTCAGGCCTCAAAAAAGAGGAATTTTATGATATTTTCTTTATCCTGATTCATTTTCCTGTTCCATAAACTATCTTCTCTATAAATTATTATTAATTATCTACAAATCCTAATTTAAATCTCTTTTGGTAAATTTTAAAATGTATTTGTGATTATTTTTCCCTCTCTTTTTAGAGAATTTTTGATCAGGTGCTTATTGTCTTGCTAAACAATAGTGAACCCTTCTGCAGAAAACAATGAGCAAAATGGAAGCTTCCCCACAAGCTAAAATGGAGCAGAAGTTAAAGGAACCTTAAATAGATTTTAAATGCTCTAAGTGGAATTTTCCTGGCTGTAAAGGACTATAATACATTCTATATTCCAAGTTCATTAAAATGGAAAATGCTTGAATAAACTCAATAACCAGCCTTTAATACCATATGATAGATGCAACAAAACTTAATATTTTTAACTATTTTATCCCAAGCTTGGAATAGTAAAACATAAGAAAAACACAGCAGCACGCCTTCTACACCATTATGTAAGTTCAATATATACAATTCACAGGTAAAGAAAGGAGAAAGAAAATTTATATAGTACTGGCCCCTACATGGTTTTTTTTTTGTAATAATCAGAAACTACAAAAAATGAATAAAATATGTATATTTTGGCATAAATGAAGTTAAGTAAGCATGGACAGAAAACTTAAACCAATGGAGATTTACCATGGGCTATTGGTATCCATGGTAGATTTACTGAAAAGTAGACATCAGAAAAGAGTTCTGAGTGATTTTAACATGATTTACCCTGGAATGTTGTTAGCATGTTCAAATCCTTGGTCTCTTCCCGTTACGTTTGTGATACTGAAGTTTGAGTGTGAATTGCATGGGTTTTCCTTCTAAAAATGCCTCAGGTATCACCAGTGCTGATGAGATGACTGGCTTCCAAGCCCTGCAGCTCATCATGCTTCATTATCCAATAATGCAATCAAGAGTCTCATGTGAGCATCAGCATCAAACCTTTTGTTACTAAAAATTAAATTTTGATTTCAGGACCCCATTTAAATTAGGTAAAATTAAACAGTGAGCACTCTAACGTTTAAAATGTTCATCCGACAGGTTTGGCTCTGGTCATGAAAATTAGTTCATTGTTCACAGAATATCCATACTTGACAGTGTTCGTCTCGTAGAATCATGATCCATGAAGAAGATTCAAGATTGATTGGTAGATTAAAGTTCTACTCAGTCCAGTATAGGTAGGCAGCATCCAGTGGGTTGAGAACTGCTCTAGACACAACCATGTGACAGGCATAGTTATCACTCTTTGCTTCTTTTTGATCTAACTTGCCTATCGTCTCCTGCCTTCAGTCATTGATCTCTTTCTTGTACCCCAGTCTCTGGAAAACTCCAGGTTCAGTGGGAGACCCTGCTTCTAAAAATAAGGTGGGGAATGGCTAAAGAAAACATCTGGTGTTGTCCTTTGGCCTGCATACACACACTGAAAGAAAATGTATCACTTCAGGGGGCATGGAAGAAGAGACAAAGACAGGAGATCGTGATAAGAGAATAGGATAGAGAAATAGGAAGATAGAAATAGGGAGAAGGGAAAAGGTACAAGGGAGAGGAGACAAGGAAATTTGCCGCAGAGGATAAAGGACTGCCTGTGGATGGAGAGGAGACAGATGTGGCACAAAAGAAAATGACAGTTTATAAAGTGCAGTGTAAAAACCCGTATTAGGATGAATTGTTTAATTTTAATTGGGCGTGTTAATTAGGTGAGCCAAAGTGACCTTTTATTGTTGGACTTCAATATTTTGATAGCTGTACCTTGGTAGTCAGACTTGGGGGGAGTGGCCAAATAAGGGAATAGACCTGGCTTTCGCAATGTAATGTAACAGTTTTTAGCACAGCAGAAGGAATCAGGAAGAAGGGCAAAGCCTGCCAGAGCCATGCTCACTACACTTGAGCTGGCTGGAATGTCCCTTTGCACACAATGTATGCACACAGACATACACACACACACACACAGAGAGAGAGAGAGAGAGAGAGAGAGAGAGAGAGAGAGAGAGAGAGATTCAAACATATGTGTAAACCAAGAAACATATATTTACAATTCATGTACACCCAAAATTTTAAAAAAGTAAAGAACTTCCCAGAATGTGCCAGAAATGATGGTCTCTGTCTGTAATCTCAAGACTCAGGAGACTTAAGCCACTAAATTAGAAGTTTGAGATGGACCTGAACAATATGCGGAGTTTTAAGCTAGCCTCAGCTTCACAGAAAGACCTGTCTCAAAAAGAAAAGGAAAAGCTCAGAAATAGCAGTGCAAACTGTGGCATGTGCAATAATTTTAAGTGAAACAGCTGAGAGCATTTCATAATTGGCCAAGGAGTCAAAAGCAGATGAAAATAAATTTTTCCTCTAGATATTTCAGAATGATATTGTAGAAAAGTTTTGAATGATAAAATAACCTAAAAGCAGTCAGATAGAAAATATTACCTTCAAAAAAATGACAATGTACTGGCAGCTGCCTTCCAAAAGTTTAACAGTTGATTTCTCTTGACTGTACAGAGAAAAAGAGTAACTATCAATCAAAAATTCAATCTCTAGCAATCTCTAGCAAAAATGTGTCTATGGAATTTGGGGAAGGCAAAGTTCAGAAAAACAAAATAATCCATCAATCTCAAAAACGAAGAAAAATGAGAAAAAAAATAATCATGCTGAATAAGGATATAACCGAAGTGTAAATTAACTAAACAGTAAGAAGTCAGAACATTAGTTAATAAAAATAAGTGAATTTAATGTTTAAAAAGTTTCTGTTGGAAAAAATTAAAAACAAGTTTACTGGAAACAGTACTGGTAAAAGTTTAATGTAAAGGTTTTATTTATTTGTGCACAAATATGAATCAGAAGGCAAATGTGCTAAGTTAACACCTAGCATTGAGAATGGTGAGGGTAACATTATTAAGAGAAAGAGTAGTAAGTCTTATAAAAACATAATTGGAAGCATTTGAGATTTCTGCATACTAAGTAGTCAGCAAGAATCAACATGACACCAAATTTGTGTGTATTAGAAAATCTCTATAGAGAAAGGGGAAATTCCTTGGCAGAAACATACCCAAAGTCCTTATGAAGAATGTTGACACACCTCGATTTGACAACACAATGAGTTATAAAGGTAGTTAAGGCTACAAAAGATTGTATAAAGTATTAAAATTTTAAATGTACAAAAATTTCCTCTTAATGTGTTTTCGAATAGAAATAATACAATAAAATTAAGCTAATCTTACACTGATTAAAAGTTTTTAAATAATATAATATAAAGCAGTTAGAATCTGTTTTTTCTTTTACTCAGTATATGGAGAAGTGAGACCACTTTTAAAAATGTGTGCTGCATAGTGCAATGGACTGTGCGTATCTTTTATTTATTTATTTATTTATTTATTTATTTATTTATTTATTAAAGATTTCTGTCTCTTCCCCACCGCTGCCTCCCCTTTCCCCCCCTCCCCCANAGGGTTCCCTGCCCTGTGGGAAGTCCAAGGACCACCCACCTCCATCCAGGTCTAGTAAGGTTAGCATCCACGAAACTGCCTAGGCTCCCACGAAACCAATAGGTACAGTACTGAAATCTCAAGGTTCAAATCAGAAGCAGAAGGAGAGAGAGCACAAGCAAGGAACTCAGGACCGCGAGGGGTGCACCCATACACTGAGACAAGGGGGATGGATGTTCTATCGGGAACTCACCAAGGCCAGCTGGCCTGGGTCTGAAAAAGCCCGGGTTAAAACCGGTCTCGCTGAACATAGTGTGCGTATCTTATAGTCCAATAGTTCAAATCCCAAGAGAACTTCCTGTAGAAAACATTGTACAGGATCCCAAGGGAGTTTACAGAAATTTCTAATAGCACCACTTAGTTTGATCCACACTGGAAACAAACGAAATGTTAATTTATTTCACGTGTTGAATTGACTATTACAGAGCTCCTGGTAAATGTAATGACAATCATAAATATTGACTTAGAAAACCTAAAGGACTATTGGTAAAAATCGTTATATTGTGTATATATAAGTAGATGTCTTTCTTTTTATTTATTTTACATATTTACTTTTATTATTATTTTATTTTATGTATTTACCCCTTCCTCCTCTCCTCCCAGTCCCTCTTCCAGGCAACCCACACCACTGCCCCTCCATTTCTTTTCAAGAAAGTGCAGGCCTTCCATGGATATCAACAAACATGGCATATCAAGTCGCATAAGACTAAGCACCTCCCCATGTATTAAGGCTGGGCAAGACAACCCAGTATGAGGATTAGGGTGCCAAAAGCTGGTGAAGAGTTGGAAACAGCCTCCGCTCCCATTGCTAGCAGTCACCAATAAGATCAAGCTACACATTATAACAGATACCTAAGTCAGTTCCGTGCAGGTTCCCTGGTTGTTGGTTCAGCCTCTGTAAGCCCCTATGAGTTCAAGTTAGTTGATTCTATTTTCTTTTATTTGTTTGTTTGTTTTTAATTATTATTATATATACAGATGGTTGGGAGCCACCATGTGGTTGCTGGGAGTTGAACTCAGGACCTTTGGAAGAGTACTCAGCACTCTTACCCTCTGAGCCATCTTGCCAGCCCGATTCTGTCTATTTTCTTGTGGCATCCTTGACTGCTCCATCTCCTACAATCATTTTTCCCTCTCTTCTTCAGGATTCCCCAAGCTCTCCCTAGTGTTTATCTGTTTCCATCAGTTGCTGGATGAAGCCTCTTTGATGAAAACTGGGCTAAGCATTAATCTACAAGTATAGCAAAATGTCATTGGTGTCATTACTTGGATCTTTTCCTTTTCTCCAGTCATGTTTGCTATTATCTTATGTCTCTAGGTCATCCAGCCTGTGGGTCCTGGTTTTCCAGACAATGTCAGGGCTCGGCTGACTCTCCTGAGATAAGTTTTAGGCTAGACCAGTCATTGGTTTGCCACTTCCCCATTTTCTAGGCCACACTTACCCTAGCAAAGTCCACAAGCAGAACAGACTGCAGGTGAAAGGTTATGTTGTTGGGTTGATGTCCTAATTTCTTCACTTAAAGTTTTGCCTGGTCACAGGAAATGGCCAGTTCAGGCTACATAGCAATAACAGCATTGCCAGGAGTCTTAGCTGGGGTCCTCCCTACAGATACCTTGCATCAGGTTTTTATCTGATACTGCAATACTCACCCCTCCATTTCCAGTAGTTTCTAGCACCACTCTCTCCTCCTTGCCCCTCCATCTCCCTCCAAACTGATCACTCATGTTCCCATTCATGAAATGAAAATAGATATTAAAATCTCTTCTATTTCTACTTCTCATGGAAATCGAGGTGTCTCCCGTTGAACCCTTGTGGCTACCTAGTCTCTCTGGGTCTGTGGATTATAGCATATTTATCCTTTATTTTATAGCTAATATCCACTTATGAGCGAGTACATATCATGTTTGTCTTTCTGGGTCTGGGTTACCTCACTCAGGACGATTTTTTTTTCTAGGCCAATACATTTCATGCAAATTTTATGATGCCATTTTTTTTACAGCTGAGTTATACTGCATTGTGTAAATTTACCACACTTTATCCATTCTGCACTTAAGGGGCATCTGTGTTGTTTCCAGATTCAGCTATTAAAAATAAAGCTGCTATGAGCATAGTGTGCAAGTGTGGAATGATTGTATATCCGATGTGTATATGACCAATAGTGATATACCTGGATCTTATAGTAGGCTATTCCCACCCTTCTAAGAAAACATCATATTAGTTACCAAAGTGATTGTACAAGTTTGCTCTCTCACTGGCAATGAAGAGTTTGCCTTGCTCCACATCCTCTCCAGCATGAACTGTCTCTAATGTTTCTGAAATTAGAGATTTTGACAGATGTAAGATAGAATCTCAGAGCTGTTTTGATTTATATTTCCCTTCTGGCTCAGGATATTTTCAATATATTTAATAATTTCAAGGTCATTTGAGATTCTTCTGTTGAGAATTCTCTGTTTAGATCTGTATCCCATATTTTAATTCAATTATTAGGGTTTTTGTTTGTTTGTTTTGTCTTATTTTGTTTTTTCTTATGTCTAGTCTCTTGAGTTCCTTATATATTGTGGAAATTAGTCTTCTGTCAGATGTGGGATTGGTGAAAATCTTTTTCCATTCTGTAGGTTGCTATTTTATCCTATTGACATTGTCCTTTACTTTTCCGTTTCCTGCAGTACCTTTGTCCACTTTGTCAATTCCCAGTCTGATGCCTAAGTGTTGGTATCCTGTTCATGAAGTTCTCTCTAGTGCCAATACATTCAAGGCTAATTCCTACTTTTTCTTCCATCAGGTTCAGTGTATCTGGATTCGTGTTGTAGTCTTTGGTCAACTTGGAATTGAGTTTTATGCAGGGTATAGGGTGAAAGGTATGAATCTATTTGCATTCTTTTACATGCCAGTTTCCATTTAGACCAGCAAAATTTACTGAAAATCCTTTCTTTTTTCCATTGTATTATTTTGGCTTCTCTGTCTAAGATCAGGTGTCTATAGGTATATCAATTTACATATATGTCTTAGATTTCATTGCATTGATCCACCTGTCTGTTTGTATGCCAATACTATAAACTTTTATTTCTGTAGCTCTGTAGACCTTGACATCAGGGATAGTGATACATTCAGAATTTCTTTTGTTGTACAGGATTGTTTTATCTATGCTGGTGTTTTTTGTTTGTTTGTTTTTCATATGAAGCTTGAATATTGTTCTTTAAAGCTTTATAAAGAATTTTACTGGGATTTTAATGAGGGAGTGCATTGAATTTGTAGATTGCTTTTGATAAGATGCCGTTTTTACTATGTTAATTTTAATAATCCATGAGGATGGGAGATATTTCAGTTTTCTGATATCCTTTCCAATTTCTTTCTTCAAAGACTTGAAGCTCTTCTCATACAGGCCTTTCATTTGCTTTGTTAGATTTACACCAGGATATTTTACATTATTTGTAGCTATTGTGAATGTTGTTTTTCCCCCTGATTTTGTTCTCAGTCTTTTTATCATTTTAATGTATAAGAGAGCTACTTTTTTTTTTGTTTGTTAATCTTGTATCCATCCATTCTTCTAAGTGTGCTTCTCATCTGTAGCAATTCCCTAGTAGAATTTTCTGGGGCATGTATATATACTATCATGTCTTCTGCAAATAGGAGCTCTTCCTTTCCAATTTGTATTTCCTTGATCTCTTTTTGCTGTCTTATTGTTGTAGCTAGAACTTTGCGTGCCAAACTGACTAGATATAGAGAGAGTGGACAGGGTTGGCTTACTCCTGATTTTAGTGGAATTCTTTTCAGTTTCTCTCCATTTTATTTGATGTTGGCTTTCAGCTTTCTGTAGATTGCATTTTTTATATTCAGGTATGTTTCTTGTATGCCCAATCTCACCAATACTTTTATCATGAAGAGATGCTAAAATTTTGTCAAAGTGTTTTTCAACATCTAGTGAGATGATCATGAGTTTTTGCTTTTTCTTTCAGTTTGTTTATATGGTGGATTACATTGACAGACTTTGATACTTTGAACCATCCTTGCATCTCTAGGATGAAGCCTACTAGAAGATGGTGGATGGTTTTTGTTTTTTATTGTTTTCATTTTTTGTGGGTTTTTTTTTTTTTTGATTTTTTGAGACAGGGTTTCTCCCTAGCTTTTTGGTTCCTGTTCTGGAACTAGCTCTTGTAGACCAGGCTGGCCTCGAACTCACAGAGATCTGCCTGCCTCTGCCTCCCGAGTGCTGTGATTAAAGGCTCTGTGTTTTCTTTTTAAAATGTGTCCTTGGATTTGGTTTGCCACTGTTTTATTGATTATTTTTGCATCAATGTTCATTAGTGAAATTGGTTTAAAATTCTCTTTCTTTGTTGAGACTTTGTGTGGTTTTGGTATCACAGTGACTGTGGTTTCATACGAATAATTTAACAAAGTTTTCCTTCTGTTTGTATTTTGTGGAATAGTTTGAGGAGTATTGGTATTAGTTTCTTTGAAAGTATTGTAACATTTTGCATTAAAAACACCCGAGCCTGAGCTTTTTAGTTTGGGAGACTTTTAATGACTACTTCTATTTCCTCAGGGTTTATAGGCCTATTTAAATTGTTTCTCTGATCCTGATTTAACTTTAGTAAGTGGTGTCTCTCCAGAAATTTGGTCATTTATTTTAGATTTTTTTCAATTTTGTAGAACACAGGTTTTTGAAGTATAACCTACTGAGTCTCTGAATTTCCTTGGAATCTGTTGTTATGTCCCCCTGTTTTCTTATGATGTCTAAAATCATGCCGAAGTAAGTAACACACCACTTGGTTAAAGAATGCCTAATGTAGTATGTGTTTCAATAGTCAAGACACATTGATATCTGGGCTATTGTGAAATAACCATATGGGGCCATTTGGACGGGACAAAGCTCTATTTCTTGAACTCAGTGGTTGGTGCATAGATGCTTATTTTACTGCTCATCCTCAACTGCAGTATGCATTTTCATAAACCCCTGTTTGTTGTAAGAGCTGCAGGCCTATTCCCACAGCCCGGCTCCTGGCTGCCTGGCTAGCTTATACCCCGAAATAACAACACACAAACTGTATTCATTTAAACACTGCTTGGCCCATTATATCTAGCCTCTTCTCGGCTAACTCTCACACCTAGACTAGCCCATTTCTAATAATGTGTGTAGCACCCCAAGGTGTGCTTACCAGGAAGATTCTAGCCTATGTCCATCCTGGGTCAGAGCTTCATCGTGTCTGCTCCAGAGAGCAGAGCTATCGAGTCTGAGCTCACTTCCTCTTCCTCTCAGAATTCTGTTCTGCCTACTCCACCCACCTAAGGGATAGCCTATCAAAATGGTCCAAGGCAGTTTGTTTATTACCAATGACCTTCCTCCATCACCTGTTAAGTGTGTATGTAAGTGTAAATGTAAGCACAATTCACATGTGAGAGAAAGTAGATACCACTAAAGTAATCGCAAATGTAATGGTATTGGGGATGTTTTTAGTATCTGTCTGGAGAAAATCACAATATATTGAATAGTCTTCACCGGGCATTTCAGAAAGAAGAAAGGAGTAAAACGTCCCTTCTCCACAAACATTTGATCCAAGCTACCATATTTCAACTGTGAGTCTACTGGGCAGACAACCTGCTAGGGAACAAAGAGAATATTTTCAACTTCAACAAATATGTCTCAGTGTTGACTAAATGCTAAGCCTTTTCCTTGCAGGCTACAAAAAAAAGAGGTCTAAGAATAATTGAGTAGTTTAGCCTTTGCTGTAGGGGATTGTTAAGCAGAACCTGTCTACAGTAAGAAAGCAACAGATTTTCCTAGCATTTTACAAAGCTGTCAAGACAACAATAAATGGCCATATAATGAGCTTTATCAAACGTTCAGGCATAAGATCACCCTATCCGTAAAAAAAAAAAAAATGTTGTAAAAATAAAGTACTAAATACATTATAAATGGGATACTGTTTCCAAACTAATGTTTTAACTGATGGTTTCATCGATCTTCATCTTATCCCAGTGGATATGAGGATGTGAGAAGATGGCTTTGTTTCAGAGAGTGAACTACCATTAGAGAGTAAATGAACTTGAAAATAATAGACACTTCCTTCAGAGGCTGAAATACGCAGGGCATTGCAGTACATGAACTGGATCTTTCAAAAGCCGTGTTTTGTGGATACAGTTGAGTTTTTGGCTTAAACATATACCAGAGCTACATGTAAAAGATGACCATGGAATTAAAGCAGTAATGATGGATAAAGTTTAACTGATGATTATAAAAGTAATGCAAGTTGCAGCTGGAGAAATGGCTCAGTGATTAGGAACACTTGTTATTCTTTCAGAGGACATCAGTTCAGTTTCTAACTCATAGGATTTCAAGGTCTCTAGGTATGTATGTGGTGCATATACTGGAGGCAAACCCTTACACATATTTAAAATTAAAAATAAAGACAATTTAAAAATAATCTAACTTTAGTTCTCTAAATTTCCAACTTAAATAATTTGCAAGTAATTATTTACAACAAAATTTGCGTGGTTACCTATGCATATCCAATTTGGGGTTTGTTGGGACTATACCAGAACTATGTGATACTATTCATGTTCAAATCTTAGCATTAAATATAAGATATATGGAAATTGTAAGCAAGCAATATTCCCATATATCTTATATTTAATGCTAAGATTTGAAAAGCAAATAGCCTTTGCAAGACAATGTTGCATTGACAATCAGTAATCAAAAGAACATTTTTTTAGTTCTGTATAGATTATAATATAAATGGAATTAAATATGCAAGACTCTCATTTGAATTTTGCTATTTATAACTTCTAAGATGTATATTTTTTTGCTTTTAGTCAGACTGCCACAAGACACAGGACAAAAAGTCAATCATAAATCATAAGTCTAGATAACAGAGAAAAGATGACATCTGGGGGATAGCATTCTCATAAAGCTAACCACCAGACTCGGTAGATGGTTCATCAAGTGAGGGTACTTGCTGCCAAAACACAAAGACGTGAGTTGATCCCACAGTTTCCACTGTGGAAGGCAAAGCCAGCTCCAGCAAGAGGTCCTATGTCTTCACATAGAGGCTCATAAACACATGCATAAACAAAAGTAATGAGGCTAACGGAAACAGACATTTGGATTTCTTACACTTTAATTTTAATCTTATATTTAATTTTAATTTTTATGGTTTTATCCCATAAATTGATGGTTTAAATCCAAAATTTACTTCCATTTATCACATTTTTTGATAAATATAGAAAAGTCTAATGAATGAAAATATCTTTAGTGCTATGACAAATATGAAACAGCATATATGGGGCACCTGGGTTTGGTATAGCATTCTTCCACATGACTATTGAATATATTTATTCATTGGTAATTCTCAGGCAGAGGCCTCAAGAGTACAGAAAAAAAGAGGTTCTATGAGTGAAAGTAAAGTAACAAAAAGGTGTTCAGCAGGAAAGTTCTGGACTTGTAAGTTTTTAAGAAATTTCAAACAGGCTAGAGCAATGGAGAGGAAAGAACGAAAGAAGATTGGCGGACTATGACAGCAAGATATTAGCTGGCTATTCAACAGCTTTCAAAGCTGTTCGTCTTTTTTCCACCATTATAAAAAAAATCCGAGACTGTGAAATATATGAAGAAATTAAATATATATATAAGCTACATAGTAGAGATTCAGAAACACTGATCTTACCTTTGTCTGGCTTGAATTAAGGAGTCTTCAGCTGTGTTATTCACATGACTCCAATTCTAAAAACATTTGAAATTAGCTTTGATACTATAAAAGCAAAATATAATTATTTAAATAATAAAGAGCACATTTTAAAATAATTATTTTAAAAGAATTATTTGGGTTACTTTGAAAAGCTTAATTTTATAATCAATTTAAATCAAAATAAATATACTTAGAAAAAACAAAAATAAGTTTCTAGTTTCCAATTTGATACTAATATTAAAGTCTGCAGAAATGGCTGAGTGGTAACACTTGCTACTCTTGCAGAGGATCCAAGTTTGATTGTCAGCACACAACCATCCACAACTCCAACTCCAGGAGATCCAGTATCCTCTTTGTGCTTTCACAGACACCTGCACTCTCCCAAATACATAAATGAATCCATGCTTATAGTAAAAAAATAAAAACATAACTTAAAAATACTATTATGTGGCACATCTTGTAGTTAAATCTACAACCTTCAAAGTAAAATAAAACCCATTATTTAGTATTGTGAAATGTAAATGTACAGCTTCCATCTCCTCAGCTAAGAAATGATTCCCACTGAAATCACAAATGGAAGTGATTAGAACACAAAAATATTGAAGCTCAACCCTGTTCCAAAATAATATTTATGGAAGACTCATGTTTATTCATGATACAGAAGAAGGTTTGACAAATTGGCTAGTGTTTGTTATTTTCCAGTCAAGTATTCTTGCTGCTCAATTTTTTTCAAAGGTCCTGAGAGAAGTTCATCTCTAAAGGCAGCAGAGCATAACCCAGAAACTTCCCCATGTAGCATTTAGATATACAGTTGGTTTTGTTCTGTGTACAGGCAGTGAGAGTTGTGAAATATTTCCAGGCCCTAGGTTCTGGGGTGTGTCTG
Organism: Alexandromys fortis; assembly: GCF_014885135.2. Classification (NCBI taxonomy): domain Eukaryota; kingdom Metazoa; phylum Chordata; class Mammalia; order Rodentia; family Cricetidae; genus Alexandromys; species Alexandromys fortis. The sequence continues at coordinate 2,480,755 of NW_026068009.1, forward strand.
CCCTGAAAACAGAAGATTGAGTTAGATTTATTCTCAGTCACAGATCTTGAGAAACACAGAAACTTTTACTTTTTAATGGATTACTTATTTAAATATTTTGGCCTTCTCTATAATATTCTTAAGCATGGGGTTCCATGCAAAGATCCCTATCCTTAGATGAGAGCATTAGTAATCTACAGACTTACTATAAGAGAAGCCCAGAATTTCACCAGAGCACACCCCTGCCTCCTCAGCCCCACTCCCAGTGATAAATAATCAACATAGTTCTTTGGTTCATGAGGTAAAAAAAAATGAATATTAGGGTAGAAACTACAAAGCATAAGAAATAGGCAATGTAAGTGTAACCAAAGCAGATTATTATTCTCTAGTTCCCAAAAGTGAAACACCCAAAGATTAAATATGTACTTTGAAGATCTAGCTTTTATTTGGAACAGACAATAGAAAGAATTTTTTCCTAAAGACAATTTCTTTTAAAGTTAGAGAAAAATAACATAGACTTGTTTGGGGGTAGAGTGCATTTTTTAAATGATATTTCTATGTATATGTTACAGAGAGGAGCTGAAATCAATGACTTCACTTATATAAAGTATAAAAGGAGTTATTACATATTTAGTTTGCTTGTTTGGAGAAGACAGGTTTAGGAACAAAAGAAAAAGATAAACGAGAAAGTTCCAGAAGTGGGAAACTGAGTCATATTCCTGAGAAAGAAGACACCCATTATACATTCTCCACAATAATGACAGGCAGAAAAATTTACGGAGATAGTTCACATAACACAGATCTGTTTTAGGAAGGAGCTGGAAATTGGGACGAAAATTTGGAGTCAGTGGGAAATAAAGCAAGATGTAACCATGGAAACACAAAATCAAAACACAGCCCTGTATTGCTGAGAACACTGTAGGCTTCCCAAATCACAGAGGATTTCAAGCCACCCTGTTCAGTTACTGAAGCCAAGTGCAGCCTCAGAAGCAAGGACGAGCCTAGGGCATCCAGGAGACTAATAACACCTCATTTATGACAAAGTCATCTTTTATCTTGAACTATGTCACTAGTAACAAGAGCCAAGCCATTTAGCTGTTATGTGTTCCATTATTTCTTATGTGAAATAATATTAAGCACATCTGACCTTGAGAGTTGTCATAAAGAAAATGAGTACCACTGGAAATATGCAAAGTTATCATGTTAGCAAGCAATTGCATAAAATTCACAGCTCAAAATTGTGACGAATACCTCAACATGGCTGCACCCCTGCCATACAGTTGAAGAATGTGTGTGTGTGTGCCTTTTTATAATACAAAATTAAAATACTTTTTAAAATGCTACAAACCCAAAGGTAGATAGATAAACACTGAGCTGACCTTTCAGCTATGGCCTGACATTAAAAGACAGTTTTGTTCTTCTGGCACTATCAAAATCCAATTTCAAGATGAAACGGTGAGCTACTTCATCAATTCCAATAATACATCTATGTTTCTTCTAAAACAAAAAAGCCCCTGGGTCACTGTAAGAAGAACTAGGTTGATATGAAATGCAGAGTGCAATCTACATGCCTCGCCTCCTCCACCGTCTTAGGGGTCCATGTGTATAAGCTGAAAATACTGGTCTTTTGGTACTAGAACTATTAGCAGAAGCAATCAAGACATTACAAGTCAGAGTGTCTCTCATAACACAGTAGCATTCACTGATCAATACAAGTGTGTTCTAATGTACTTTATGTTGGAATCATATTAATTTGGTTGGACACTTTGGTTTTTGTCTATACCCTTAAAATTCATTCACTGCTTAACCATCTCTTTGACTCAACAAAATATTGCAAAATTGTGAAAATTTGGAGACCGTGTTATGTGGCATCATATCATAAAGATCATTTAATGTTGTACATAATGTCGTCTGAGTGTTGTCTCAGCACAATTGTATCCCAGACAGATTAAGTTCTCAGAAAAAAAAAAAGCAATAGGGATTGCCGGAATTTCTTATCCTCATGACATTTCTGGTTGTCCCTGATCAGGCACTAGCAAGCTGCTTGGCAGCTGAGAACACCTTTTCTGTGCTTAGTCATGGAACATAAAAGTTAAAGTAAGATGTGGTCCTTTTGTTCTTCTTTTCCTAGAATAAGACTAAAGTCATAAACACATTTACCAAACCCAACAGAGTCCCCCCAAACACCACCCTACGTGAGATCTCTTCTCCAAAGTAAGAGAAGAATTTCTTTAACACTTTTCTATGCAGATGTTATTATGTTCCTATTTTTAACAATTCTTCCGCCAGAGTTTGAAATTATTTCTATTTTAGGAAGAAGAGGAAAGTGCATCATTTTCTTCACATCCTTCCCAGACAATAATGGAATAATTTATTTTGCTGTTCTCTCCCAACATCGTTCTTTGCCTTGGCTTGGTACAATTCAAGCATCTGTTGTGTTACCTATGAAAACTAGAAAACATCTCCCCAGAAGCAGTTGGAATCTCAGGAATATGTGCAGGAACCTATGATGTGAGGACAGACAAAATGAGTAGTTCCATACAAGGTCCTCTCCTGTAAGAGTTTGCGCGTGGATCCCTATTGGACCTACAGGCTGAATGACTGCACAACTCTAGCTTGAATGCTGCAAGTGGCGCAGGTTGGCGCCATTGAAGATCTTCCTGATTCCTTGGTCAAAAATGAAAAGCTGAGATCATAGACAAAGACTGCTTAAAATGACTTCTGAGTATTTTGATTTAAAAAATAAGATTCTTATATTTATTTATTTTTTATTTTTATTGAGCTCTACATTTTTCTCTGCTCCCCTCCCTGCCTGTCCCCTTCCCTACAACCCTCTCTCAAGGTCCCCATGCTCCCAATTTACTCAGGAGATCTTGTCTTTTTCTACTTCCCATGTAGATTAGATCTATGTAATGACAGAGAAATCATAGAAATTTGAAAGGTTCAAAGACTCTATGATTACAACTGCCTTGCTTAATTACTCTTCAGATTTTATTTTAGACATGATTTGATCCATCTCATTTTAAATAATTCCAACACTTCTCCCTACCACTTTGTTGGTTTTTGACACTGTTTTTCAATTCAGTGTCTTCACTTGCAGCAGAATATAGCAGAATATTCTGCTCTGTAGCCCAGACATTTATTTTTAGAAAATAAGTGATAGTACTTAAATCATCAATAGTGGAAATTGCTAATTATTCTCTATTGCTCAGAGACTAAAATGGAATTATCTTTGCCTAGAATTCAAGGTACATTGCTAAGGTTTATCTAGGTAAAATTCTAAACTAAACTCTAATTATTTAATTATGGGGAAAAATCTTCCAAAATTAGTCTTTCCATATTTTCAGGAAAGGATGTTATCTTTTGTTTTTCTGTGGAAATAAAATTCTAAACATTAAATTTCCAAATATTTACAATAAGTGATAAAACAAATTCCTAAAATGAAAATAGTTAAATCAGAGAAATAAACACCACCCATAAACATGAGACATTACTTTTCAGCATTGTAAGACATGAAAATATATGTAAGTTATATATTGCCAAGTCTCATCAACATAGCTGCGTAAACAAGACCTGAAAAACATTGATGACAATGGACACACTAGTATAGAAGCTCACATGCCCTTAACAATAGACAAAGATCTAAGGACAACTTTAAAATGCTGAAAGCGGGAGAAACAGTCTTCCCCCCAAAAGAGGACACCAACTGATTATCCAACACCAAATAGTTATCCCTGAGATAATATGCATCCAGGAAAAATTATGCAGGCTGAAAAGGTGATACTTCTGTATTTAAAAAGTGTGTGTGTGTGGTGTGATTGTGTCTTTGTAACAACAGTTAAAGAAAAGGGAAGGACAAAATGACATAGTTATAATTTCAAAAAATAAAATAGCATATATTTATTTTTGCTTTTAAAGTAAATTTTCTTATTTTCTTACACATAGCAAATTGTCCCAATTGTGTACATTAAAATCTGTTGTTATAACACTGCTCTTTATTCATATTTGATTTACCCATATTAGATTGACTATATGTGACTGCTATGCTCAGTAACTACTAAAGGAAATGTCAAAGCATGTCTTTGTTTTATTTTGTTTTGAGAAAGGAGATCACCTCACAGCTCTGGCTGATGTAGAACTTGCTATGTACAGCGGAGATGGAAATAAATGGATGTCTCAGCGCTAGTCCTCTGCCTTGTGCTTTGAAAACTCTCTCAGTTATTTGTGTGGGTTGTATTTAACAGTTCATCTTGGAGTAGTTTAGCTGAAATTTATTGCAAATTTCTTTTCCGTTTTATTTATACTTAATTGTAGAGGAAATAAAATCTTTATTACATTCAGTTTTCATGCTAGGAAGAAATATTTCTTCTCGGTAAATTCTGGTTTTATGTATTTCAGTGTTTGTAGAGTTTTCTTTATATGGGTCTATATATTTGTGTTGATATTATTTATAATTTCTTGAGTTTCTCTCTGTTTATTACCAGGGTCTGGTTTTGGAGCATTTCCTAAGAGGTTATTACTGATATGTACAGAAGTTATTGGTTTAATTTAATCAGACCACTTGTGTAATATTTTAAATATGTTTTATTTTCAGGCCATTTACTAGGATTCTACTGGCAGATAATTGTATTTCTTGTACGTAAATTGTGGCCAGAAATTGGAAAAGCCCAAATGCATTGAGTTGATCATACCCATAACCCCATAGAGTAGGACTTTAGTCATTTATAATGTCATTTAAAAATCTACCTTTCATCGAATGGTTAAATAACAGGCTTTCATATATCACGAAGTAAAACTTTGATCTGATTGTCCCATACAGCTTAGATTTATAGTAACGACTGCATTGGTTTAATATAGCTAATTAATTGCTTACAGAACTCATTGACAAATAACTCAGGCTTATACAGAGTATTAGTCTAAAGTCTACAGAGCCATTCTCACACCAGCCTCCCAAAAAATGGTATAGATTTATAAACAATAGGAGAGAGTTTAACTCAAAAATATTCTTATTACCAGTAATCACTGTAAAAGATGTTTCAAGATCTGAATATAGAGGTTATATGAATTATCATAGTTCTGTTATAAGTATCATGTTTATCAAGTGTGTGTAGTGCCCGGTTTCTTGTACATTTGCAACACATAATAGGTGTTGAATACATGATTTTTAAAACAAGAGGAAAGTGAGTAGTCAGGCAGGCAGAATGTGACAAATAAATAACCATTAAAACAGTCCAGGGATTCAGATTAAACAGAAAAATGGGGGCAGCTACATCCTGCCTATTCCTTAACCACATTTGCAATGAAATATAAGAATTGAAGAAAAGCGGTGCACTCTGAGGAAATCACCCAAAAATCAAAGTCATTTTTTCATTATTATTTTTTAATTAAAACATAATTGCATCATTTCCCCTTCAATTTCTTCCCTTCAAACCCTCCCACACAACCCCTTGCTCTCTCTTTAAATAATGGTTTATTTTTTGTTAGATAGATAGATAGATAGATAGATAGATAGATAGATAGATAGATAGATAGATGTAGGAAGATACACAGAGATATGTAGATTGATAGATATACATTGTCAAAATATATAACTACAACCTGATAAGTTTGTTTACTATTACTCATATATGGATTTTAAGGGCTGACCACTTAGCTATCTTAAAGTGGTCAATGCCAAGTTGAAGTCTTGAAAATATTGTTAAATATGAGGAATTATCTGGTGCATTTGGAGTTGATCATAAATATTTTGAAGCTTTGAAAAATACACAATTTTTCAAAGACCTAATCTATTGGAATTTAATAGAATTTCAAGGTCCTGATCTGCCTTTAAAACTCTTTACATGGACATCTGTTCATTGCAGTATCAAAAATGAAGCGTGTTTGAAGGATGGCTCAAATGATAAGAGCACTTGATGCTCCTGCATTTAGACCAAGATTTGAATCTCAGTACCTACGCTGTGGCTTACAACCATCAGTAACTCTGGGTCCACGACTATAAAACTCTTTTCTTACTATTTCACTACCAGGCATGCATGTGGTGCACAGACAAGCATAAAATAAATAACTATAACAATTAAGTAAATAGAAAATGGTGAGAAAGACAAATGTGGTAGACATGGTATCATAATTTCCAAGTTGACGGGCAAGCTCACTTACAGAATTACTTTGCAGACACTCCCACAAGCATAGTGCTGACAAGAGCGGTCATTTTAATCATATTTACCTTTATGTTTATGACTAATAGAACTACTTGATTTTATTTGCTTTCATTTACACTTAAGAAATAAAATATGACTTGATTGTGAATCACAATATTCTGATGCATCGCCTGAGATAACATTTTTAATTCCTCTTGGAAGCAATCTCCATGTCTTCTTCCAACATGACTGATACTAAGAATCCAGGATCCACTAAAGTATAAAAATAGTGTACTCAAAGATGTGGCAAGCATTTGCAAACACATAGACAGTTTATTTTAATACAAAATTCCATGGGGTATATGAGGTCTCTTCACTAGACTGCACATGTTCTCCTCTAGATATTATCAGATGCTCTAAGTAGCATCAGGCCCTTTGCAGATCTCTGTCACTATGAATTTTTAATATCTGCCCATGCAAAGACAATATCTTCAAATTATCTTTTTAAAGATCCCAGTGAAGAGGCTTGGGGTTTTAAATTATATTGTTATTATTCTGTCTATACTCTCATGTGATTATGTCCTTAAATGCAGAAGCAGATGTTTTTGCTTTACAGAATTATTTTGCATAAATACATTATTTTCGTGCAGCAAGTCATAAATTCACTCCTTTATAGCAACATTCTACCTCAGAACGATGGAGCCCATCAACTTCCTGCCAATATGAATATTTTTCATAATAAGAACATGAATGAAGCGTCAAAGATTAAATTTAGGTCTCGGGCGATTGCTGTTTCGCTCTCAAACTTATGATATATGAGTGAGGTGAGAGAACTTTCAAGATCCACAGAGAGAGCATTTTTTAACAAAGTCAGAATGCTTTACTGCAAACTAAATCTGCACTTGGTTTAGATGTTAATCTCAAAACACAAAGTAAGCACTTTGAGTGATTCTTGTGTGTGTCAGGCTCCCACTAAAGCAAACTGCCTAGATGGGATTTTTTTTTCATAGTCTTGTGTTTCAGAAAAAAAAATAATTAAAAAGAGAACTTATCTTAGAAAGTCTTGTAAAAACCATTTTATGTATGGAAGTTATAGAAATCAGGAATAACTCTGAGACTAAATTGAAATTCCTGGATAAAACACAAAAGCATCCTTTTAGAAGCCACAAGGTCGTAAGAAATCCCCAGGCAGGGAGTGTCAAGTGTGTATACAAAAACGGAAAAGGCACAAAATTTCCTTTCCTGTGAAACCTTTGTTTCTTGAGAATGTTGTACCTCACTTAGATGGAGAGAACACAGAGGATAAGGGAGATGGAACCTAGAGTCGGGCTTTGTTCAAGCTGAGATGCACAGAAAACTCGTCCATTAAGTTGAATCAAGAACAGCTACACTGCAAGGCAAGGTAGCTGCCCAAATGACCCAAATTGGCTACCCAAAATGACACTGATAACATCTCAGCATCTGAGGTGATGTCACAAGCTTGGCAGCCATTTGGGCGATGATCAGCTCACAGAGGGATGCTAGTGAATGCAACTGGTATAAAGAGAGATCACTGACTCAAGAGAGACCACTTTCCTTCCATCACATCATTTCAAAGCCAAAAAGTAAAGTCATGCAAGAATGAGAGAGCAAACCCCCAGCAGCTGACAAGTCTGCCAGTGTCTCAATTTACACTTCTCAGTCTTCATAACTGCAAAAAAAAAAAAAAAAAAAAAAAAAAAAAAACAAGTTGCAACTGATGTAATAGTAGCGAGACAAGAGAAAGATTCACTCAGGGTCTCTGGTGAGCTGTTCTAAGGAAGCAAACTCAAATTTACACATAACTGGAAAAAAAAAAAAAAAAAAAAAAAAAAAAAAAACAAGTTGCTATTCAGTCTATAGTGTTTTACTACTGCTACCCAGCTAAGTTAGGACCACACATCAATAAAAGCTTCTGTTTCACTCACCTAACTTTAACATTTACCATGATTTTGTACTTCACTTCTACCCACTCTCTTCAATCCTTTTAGTGTAGAGGTTAAAACACAATTTGACTAGCATCCATAACCATTTAAGTAATTCTAACATTGTAAATACATGTTCAATTGTCCTGGGTTTTTTTTCAGCACTTGTTAATTATGGTTGTCTTGTTAAAATTGGGATCTTAGTCTCTTTTCTACTCCAATAACTGACTGTCACAAACTGGAAAAAGTTATCATCAATAAAGCCAGTTTCCAAAGCCTCTAGAGACTATAAAGTCTAGTTATGTGATGCTGTATCACATTTGACAAATAAGACAGAAGGAGAAAATTAAGCTCAGCTTATCCTCTTTAGCAGGAATCATCACCTATGATAACTCATACATGAGCCTACACACTCAATTGCCTCTTCAGTTTTCTCCTCTTAAAATTGCCCAGTGACAAATTTCAATATGACTTTTGGAGGGGTTGCCCACTCTCCATCAAGATCTAAGTAAGATCTACAGTCTGTGTTTGCATCACTTGAGTCTCCTCTTTTTTTCTAGGCATTGTCTACCTCTTGTAAATGGCATTGATCTGATCATCACAGAGTGCCGCATACTCTGGTTTAGCTGATTGCTTCATTGGAGTGTTGGTAATTTTTTTCATGGATGGATTATTTTTTTTCATTTGTGGAGAACACAAGCTTGCCTTCCAATCTTGATACAATAGTGCTTTGTGTACCAAAGCCTCTACTTGAGTGTAGCAACACCAACATGTGGAAGCTCAATTAACATCCCCGAAGAATAAAGAGTTACTTCTGAGACACTCATCCAGTTCATAATTAGATGCTCCAAACTATTAGTTGATGTAATAATACTTACATTACCATATATCTAAATCTAATTACAGAAAGATTTAAGAATTAATGGACTTTTACCTCATTATTTTATACTAATGAACTCTTTTCCAATTAACCATCATTTCTAAATCTTAAATCAATCCTCTGTGTATACAGAATAGTCTCATTTGCAGAACAAATCTTTTGTTTTTCAGAGTAGAGTCTATAAGTACTTAGTGTGTCTTTAGTGTGTAGACATGGACGTCACTAAATAAACTCAGAGTCAGGACAAATATATGCTTTTAAACCACAAGTTAATAAACATACTTAATTACTAATAAAAGTACTTTGAGGTGAATATTATTTTAACTTTTCCTTCAAGTTTTTTATATTAGTCCTACTAGTCAATATCAACAACTGTGATCATTCCGCCTGCCCAGATGATTACTTCAATGACTCTATTACTAGCATACTAGAATATTTTTTATTTTTGTTCTCTTTTCTAATTTATTTATTTTACATTTCAAATGCAGTTTCCCCTCCCTCCTATCCCATTCAACTCTTACCTCCTCTTTGATCCCTATCCACTCCTCCTTTGTTTCTGTTCAGAAAGTGGCAGCTCTCCAGTGGGTATGAAGATAACAACAAAGGATGGCATCAAGTTGTTGTAAGACTAAGCACGGCCCCTTGTAAAAGGCTGAGAAAGATATCCAATATGAGAAATAGGTTGCTAAGAGCCAAGCAAAGTATTAGAAGCAACCCCTGCCCCCATTGTTAGGAGTACTCCAAGTAGACCAAACTACACAACTGTCACATATAGAGAGAGACCCATGTCAGTCCCATGCAGGCTCCCTGGTTGCTGGTCCAGACTCTGTAAGTTCCTATGAACCCAGGGTAGTTGCATCTATGGGTTTGCTTGTGGTGTTTTGACCCCTCTGACTCCTCCACTCCTTTCTCCCTCTCTTCAGCAGAATTGCCCAGACTCAGACTGATTGTCTGTGGGGTTCTGTATCTGTTTCTATCAGTTGCTGGATGAAGGTTTTCTGAAGACAACTGGGGTAGCCACCAATCTGATCACAGGAGATGGATAGTTGAAGCTATGCATCCATTTTTGCTAGGAGTTGTAGCTGGGGTCATGCTTGTAGATTTTTGGGGGTTTCCCTTGCATCAAGTTTCTACCTGACCCTGAAATACATCCCCTTTCTAGTTATCTCTTTCAGTTCTCTCCCCTCCCATCCACTTTCCAACCTGATCCCTCAAGTTTCTATCTTTACCTACCCCAGTTCACCCAGGAAATCGTGTCTAGGTTGTTAAATAAACAAATATAAGTGATTATAATGAGTTTAAGTGTTTTTTTTTCTTCTGACACAATGTTCTAGATATGTCAATCAAACATGATCCCACAAATTATCAGGCAGATTCATTTTGATCATCATGTCATATGTGTTGATATTGTATTGTATTGGCAAAGCAGATACAAAACATTGGGATTTTTGCATGAAAGCATAGTTGGTATTTAGTTATTGGCATATTTTTTATATTATAGTAGTTAAATTTTAATCTATCAAATAACATGTTATTATTTATCTGACAAGTGAAGATGAGATTTGAGGGCTGCAAAGGTTACATTGTTGACAGTTGAGGGGTGTGCATCACTTGTGACTTAGGGAATCCTCTTTGAGTGTCTAAATGTATCTTGAGATATGTGGCAAAGTGAAGGAAACTGAAATCAAAGCATATTCTTGAAATATGTCACAAAGCAAAAGGGCCCCCACGTCAAAGCATTAGAATTTTATCTTTATTGGTTCTGTGAGTCTTTAATAAAAATGATCTTATCCCTCATTTGAAAAGCTCCAGTAAGCAATATTCCCCTGACAACTCAGGCAATTCACAAGGAAAAAAATGACTCTTATATTCATCCCTAGCTTATATCTTTACAATCTGAAAGTTCAACCTTAAATAGTCACATTACTTGCAAGGTTACTACTTACATGAATGTTATATCAAGAATGGGAATATTGACAATTATTGTCTGAAAAAAACATTTGTTATGCATTGCAATGTATATGTGCATTTGCATTTCTAAACCCTGTTCATATTATAGTGACACCTATATCCAGTCACACTCTGCAGTATTGCCCACATACCTGTATACTCAGTGAAGCCATTTATATCAGGACATCCCATGCAATGTCAGATAACTTGAACCTAAGCCCAGAAAACCACTCTTTCACAATGTATTCTACTAATATATTGGGATTGTCTGCCTTTGGACTACACTACATTGTACTTGGGCTACACTGCCTTCTGACCATATGAGTCTTCTGAGTCAGCTCTAGAATTTATCCTCTTGTGCCGTAAGAATTTTACATCTTTCCCTCTAACTGCACATAACAGACTTTCTACATGATTGTTTCCTGCTGATTACATTTGTCCTAGCTTCTCCGTACTTTAGCCACTTACCTTCACATCTAGAGTGGATATTAACAAGAGTTAAATGGCCATTAAAACATAAGCATCCATCAGAAGTGACACGGGTTGAATACAACAGGCACAAGTATCTTAACATCACTGCTTAGCATTTATCCTAGCATACTAAGCTTCTGTGTTCTTTTAAAAGTGTGTATCTGTATATAAGATTAATTTTGGTCTGAATTTTACTTATTTTTCAAATTAAAAATATGGCTTGTGAAAACAGGATTACATTTCTACCTATATTCCCATTGCCTTCAAAAATTGGACATGAAATAAATACTAAATGTGAAAATATACTGGCTTTACTTCAAGGAGAATAATTTTGAATTACCATTTCAATTTTTTGCATGCCAGTGACAAAAGCATTAAATTATGACACAGGAAGTCATGTTATTATCATGTTAGGAAAAGCTCGTGGATTTTCCAGGTTGATCACTTTGGGTTTAAATGGACAACAAGAAGTAGCCGTGATTTCTGCCCTTTTTTTGATAGCATCTGACATAATCTATAATGTCAGACAAGCCCATACATACCAAGCCTCCTCTCACTAAGCACCACCAGTGAGTCATAATTCGCCTATCAATAAATGCTGTTGGAGATCAAATGCTGACTCCAGTCAATAAAATATGCAAATTTCAATCAATGACAGATTTCTGAATAGCACATTACATTTTGTGTTATTTTTTTCACAAGTAAAAGCTTAGAAAACAGTAAAAATTGTGTCTTGGAGAAGGTATAAAAATGATAATAGTATTAACAACAAGTAGAGAAAAAATATATATATTATTGATGAATATGAAAATTTAGTTTTAAATAATATAAGCAGAATACCCAGGGATTAGTTAACTGGCAACAAAGTACCAAAATTCACATGAACTATTTTCTTGTTATAGACAATGATTCTAGTACTAACTCTCGAGAGTGCTGTGAAGAATCCTAGCATGTATACAAAGTATTTTTATCATACTTGCTAGCAATGTGGTAAATATCAACACATATTTTCTAATATTGTTATTCACTTCCACCTCAGAATGTAAAATCATTTTAGAGTATTATAGGTTTTCCCATCTAAACAAGATAAGTATGTAGATGTAATGGAAAGTCTTTCTCCTCTTTGATTGCAGAAGAAATTAATTGAATCAACTTTTGAATTGGAGAATATTCAAGTTCCTCACATAACATAGTATGATATTTAAATATAACTTAAGCATGTGTTCTCAAAACCTTTAAGTGATTCATAAGTAACTTATAATGCCTAGTAAAATGGAAGTGCTAATCACACAGTCATGGTAGTATTAAGAAATCAGTGAAAATTATCTAAACTCTTCAAGACAGGTGGAAATTTTTGGAAGAATGAATCTATAAGGCACACATATACACATGCACACACATATGCACATAGATTCACTCACATGCATGAACACATGATTGCACAAACACAAACAACATCTCTAAATAAACCACTATATGATGATAAAAACTGAAAATGTTCTCATAGCACAATATCATGGTTTGCAATTGAGAAAAATTCTTCTCAGAGATCTTTCCTTTAGATAGGTTTCACACAGTCACTTTACAATGTCACAGCTATTTTCCAAGTCCAATGGAGTGTGATGTTCATACACTATATTTACAGCAATCTGTCTATCATTCAAGAATGAACTGAGAAAGTATAAGTTCTATTTGAAAGTAATTATTGTAATGGAAGATAAACAGTGGCAAGATAAAAATTATGCTATACATAATACAGGTGGTCATCACAATGAAGGAGACACAACTTACTTTAGAATGCATTGCTTCCTCATGAATGAAAAGCAGAAAAGGTATTTTACTTAAATAAAAATTTAGGAAGAGCCTTTGAATAATCAGTGAACTTTCATTTTGTTGGGATGAAAAGAGTGGATGTTTTCCAGCTAAAAACACCGAGAGAACGCGGCAAATAGGAAATTTTTAGGACAAGGCCAAGATCCACATTGATGTCCAATGTAGTCAATGAACTGAGCTTAGGAATTGTAAACAACAACAACCCCCAAAAAACCAAAACCAAACAAACAAACAAAAAACAGCAAGTATAACCACATTGAGGTCTGAATTTCCCTGTGACCAGTATGGCCATGTCTATGGGCATGTAAACTGAGTTCAGAAAGTTGAGGAGAAAGTTCAAGCTTCTAATCAGGAGAATGGCTTTCTTTAATCTGACTTAACGTGAGAGACAACAACATGCCAACTCTGTGATTTATATGAAGGAGAAACTAAAACTGGTTGAATATATTTTTTCAGTAATAGGACCAGAATTATAAAAATTATTTGGCATATTGAAAATGTTCAGGGAAAGAAGGAGAAACAAAACATGTCACATCCGTATATTTAAGTCATTGACAAAGAAAAACTGAGATACTTTAACAGAAGTAGACAAAAACAATAGCAGAAAGTAAATGATCTTGGTTAAAATGTGACTGGTTTTGGTTTTGACCTTAACCTTGTGATGTAGCCATTCGTATGTAAATAAAACCATGAGATATTAAAAACTGTTGAGGGTGGTAATCTAGATTTTGGAGTGATCCATGGAGAATTGTAAAGTACTTGGAACTGGGAAAGACAGTGGATGACAGAGTGGCGAGACTGCTTTTGCTTGTCTTGGTACAATGAAATGGTAAAGAGTAAATACGCAGTGTGTTAGAGATACAGAAAAGGAGAGTTTCCAGAAAGCCAAGGGACTGAAGAAAGAATGGGACCAAATGTTTTCTGCCCCCTCCTCCCCATATGTGTTTTGTCCTAAGAGACATTTGCTGCCCAGTCCTCAGATGTGCATACAGGTGTTAGAACAATGAGACAATCAGGAAAATCACTGGTATGGCAGTACCCCCTAAAATCAAAAGGTATTTTCTAATTTAGAAAGAGGGGACCTCATGTCAGGTAGGAAGGAATTGGGGGTTAAAACGGAGGAGATAGGGGTTGAATTAGCTGGGGTTACATGGATTTCAATCCCCAGCCCCTACAAGAAAAATCAGGCATCAATTGCCTGCATGAAACCCATCACTGGAGACAATAAAAGCCTGGGACTCCACTGGTTATCCATCCTGACTGCATGTAACCCATCACTGGAGGCAATACAATCCTGGAACTCCATTGGGTAACCAGACTAGCTTAAATATCCAGCTTGGAGTTCAGTGACAAACCTCCATAGAGGAAATAAGACAAAGAGGTAGAGAGATACAAACAACATCTCTACATTTCTCTCTGATCTCCGCATATACACATAGGAGAAGGTACCATATACCACAGACATTAATAAATAGGCGATTGAACCACAGCTATGATTCGAGCCCACATTTTGTCAGCAAAGACGAAATTCTATGTTGGATATGACTCACTTAAGTCAAACTAGAGAATCATGTAGGAAAGGGCAGACCTTATTTTGCATTGGCGGATAATGTTGAACTAGAGATGCTCTTTCCAAGTATTTTATTAAGAGATGGCTAGAAACAGTTGTTCTGCAACAAACTGCCTTCTTTGAGTCCTTGCAAAACCTAATAAATAGTTGCAAATTTTAAGTGATAAGACCAGGAGATTTTGAACATCATGCTGCTCTAGAGGAAAACTTAATTTAACAAAAATCACTTTTACTAGTAACATAGAAGCATAAAGCTATAGGGAGTGAAATAGGTATTTCTTGTATCCAAAATTTCAAGAGCCAAGTAAATTATTTAGGTCTTCTGTTCTCTCCTCTCCTCCTTTCCCCTCCCCTCCTTTCTTCTCCTCTCCTCTCCTCTCTTTCCCTCTCTCTCTTCTTCTCTCTCTCCCTACTCACTCTTTGCCATTATACTTTGCCTTCAACAATATAATATGCCAGAGTAATAACACAAATATCTTCATGTCTATTACCTTAAATTTCTATGGTCAATATATGTTGGTGAGGATTAAGTTGTTCATTAATATTCAAACAGCTTATGCTGGGACTTAGCTCAGTGTAAATGCTAAACAAAGGGGTTTGTTTTCTATACATAAAACCCTATATTCAACTCCACCTCCAAAAAAAAGGTAAACAAAGGAGCTGTGAGATTAAATAGAGTTGTTTAAAAAAAATAAAGATTACCTAAACTATTCAAGAGAATGGAAGCTCTTTTGTGACCAAGGACAGGCACTTTGCTCTACCTGCTCCACATAACTTAAAACCAAAAGCTGCAAAAACACCTTTCAAATCTACAGAGAACTACCAATAAGGAGAATATTGGGCAGTTGTGTTCTAGCTCCACAAGAGATCCATAAAATTATAAGAGTTTAAACGGCCCCTGGAGGGAGTTTAGATAAACACCAAATAACTTTTGATTTACAGTGTAATTTTACTCTGAAATGGTATTCCGTGGGAAGCTATTAATTTCCATCTGGGGCAGTCATTAAAAACATCATTGAATTCCATTTATTTTCAGGGATGGGGCTGTCACTTAAGTATCTCTCTATGTTAGTCATTTATGTGTATACTGAGTGGAATTACACCATGTGGAATTTAAGTGGTTACACAAGTTTGCATTATTTGATCAATTTTTATTTCGAAACTGAGTTAGTATTTAAAGTGTGGTGTTAATAAAATTTTCAGTTTTTATGTAATATACTGTTAACTTTTTTCTGTAGTAAAATTAGCAATTATCAACAAATTAGTAACACATATTTCCTTAATCTTTTGAAGCCACTTGACTTATCTATTAGCAAACTCTAATGTTTTAGACAGTTAATATTCAAGGAAAGTTGAACAAGCAGTTCATGCAGCTCCCCAACCTCTCTTTCTGATTTTACTAATACCCTGCCTCAGGGCCTCACATTTGTTAAAGAGAGCAAATCAAATTATTATTTTTTAAAGTTTCTAGTCTAAACAAAGTAAAAGCAGACTGTGAATCTAGGTGGCTTCTTCAGTTCTGTACACATAAAAGGCCAAACATCCCCTGTTTCCTCCTGACATTGAAGCTGCTCCTTCTGACTCAGGGCGGAACTGAGGTGACTGAGAACCAGCCTGGAAGATGACCTGAGCACCATTTACAGTGAGTGGCCCTAATTCTTTTTTTTTTTTTTTTGTTAGTGTTAACCTTTTATTTTTTAAAATCTTTTTTATTTTTTATTTTTTTTAGTTGTTGAAAAAAAAATTTCTGCCTTCTCCCCGTTTCCCATTTCCCTCCCCCTCCTCCCACACATCGCCCCCTCCCCCACTCTCCTCCCCCTCTCCCCATCCCCCCACTCCATTCCCCCTCCCTCTCGAGAATGATGAGCAGTCCAGATTCCCTGCCCTGCTGGAAGTCCAAGGTCCTCCCACTTCTATCCAGGTCCAGGAAGGTGAGCATCCAAACAGGCTAGGCTCCCACAATGCCTGTTCATGTATTAGGATCGAAACCTAGTAAGCATGGGATGAAACCGGACTTGCTGAACATGGCCAACAATGAAGAGTGGCCCTAATTCTTCAGCGGGCTTTTGGGAACCTATTCTCCATACTGGGTTGCTTTGCCCAGCCTTAATAGAAGGGGATGAGCTCAATCCTACTGTACTTGATATGCCTCGCTTTGTTAACACCCTTGGGAGGCCTACTCTTTCTGAACAGAAAAAAAAAAAAGGAGGAGAGAATGGGGTGAGTGGAGAGGAGGGAGGGGAAACTGTGGCTGGGATATAAAATGAGTAAGCAAATTTAATTAAAAATAAAGCTTTCTTTCATCACTCACCACTCTCCAATGAGAAAGCCATTATGGAACATACAAGCACTCATACTACTGATCCACTACTTGCTTTCTGAGTACTATCCAGTGTACTAAAACTGTTTCCATTTTTGCCTTTCTACTTATGTTTTCTTAAGTAAAGGGAAAAGAATCACTTCATTTATGACTCATAAATGTCCGTGAAGTAGTGTTTATTCAAGTGATAAGAGCCAGGCTTTAGAGTCAGTTGTGGGTACTCAGAAGTGAAGAAAACCAGACATGACCTTGAGTTTGTGGGGTTTATAGACCAGTGAAAAAGACACAAACAAAATAGTCATGCTAATGAATACACAAAACTTGGTTGAGGTGAATACTAATAAATAATCGGATAGAGTTTCAGGAAAAGAATAAAAATCCTTACTTGGACTTGGGGACCATGTAAATAATGGTCAAACTGAAACAAGAGGGACAATTACCTATGAATTAAGAGAGAGTGATAAGAACATCCTAGACGAGGAAACAGGAGGTACAAATGATACGAAAGATCAAGGAGAAAAAAAGACCAATGCGATAATAGTGAGAAGAATCTAGTCGGGGACTAACGGGATCAAGCTGGATACACA
Organism: Alexandromys fortis; assembly: GCF_014885135.2. Taxonomy (NCBI): domain Eukaryota; kingdom Metazoa; phylum Chordata; class Mammalia; order Rodentia; family Cricetidae; genus Alexandromys; species Alexandromys fortis. Next base: position 2,498,425 of record NW_026068009.1, read on the forward strand.
ATCAAGCCTTACTAGTGTTTATTATATTACTACATAAAATATTTTTCAAAAGTCTCCTAGGAATATCAGAAGGTACAACTATAAAGTCTCATCAATAGTGGGAGCTCACTGACTCTGTACTGACAGGTAGAAAACCTGCATAGGACTGAACTAGGCCCTCTGAATGTGGGTGACAGTTGTGGGGCTTGGGCAGTTTGTGGGACCACTGGCCGTGGGATGAGTATTTATCCCTAGTTCATGAACTGAGTTTTTGAAGGATTGGAGGGATTTGGAGGGCTACCTTACTCAGCCTAGTTACAGGGAGGAGGACCTTTGTCCTGCCACAAGAGATGTGACAGACTTTGTTGAGGCCATGGGAGGCCTCACCCTCTCTGTGGAGTGGATGTGTACTAGGAACACATTCTGCTCCTTCAGCCAATAGCCTTTAAGATATTAGCCCACTGGGGCATGGTCTCTTATACTTTAAAAACCATCTGGAACCGTGCACTCTCTATCTCTTACTTCCGGCTCCTGTTCCGGCTGCTAGACTCTCTGTTTCCTGTTTGGAATGACATGACTGTTGTTTGGGAGGTGATCTGTAAGTTTTTTCCCCTCCAATAAATAATCTTTTATTATCCATAATTCTTAACTGGTGTGGGATTGTTTTGCAGCTTCAGATGTGCATGGTGAGGTAGAAAGAAAGTTGGGGGAAGCAGCAGGAGAGGAGGGAGAGGGAACTGGGATTGGTATGTAAAACAAAAGATTGTTTTAAAAATTAAAATAAAAAATAAATATGTAAATAAAAAATAAAGTCTCATCAACATGACTGCCTAAACATGAGTTGAATGAGGACAGCAGTAAACATGCTAAAATGGACAGGAGGTGGGGTGGACTTAGGGGAGTGCAGCAGGCCTCAGCACTACATACAGAGCTACAAGTGACTGAGGAATACTGCAAGACAGAAATGGTCTGCCCTAGAGAAGAACAAAGCAACTCTTTTCTAATACAAATGGTCAGTTCTGAAAATATGCACATTTAAGGCTCTGCACCCCAAGAAGCCTCTCCACAGCCGAGTTGGTAAAACATCTAGAAAATCACAGGAGCCCTGGGCCTCTAAGGTAATGACTTAGAAAGGCCAACTTGCCCAGTCGGAAGCCAATCTTAACCTGGCAGAGAGCAGGTATGGGGGAGAAGTGTGTTTTTCCACCATAGGCTTGTGGGGGACAAAAACAATTCCAGAAACAATTCCAGAGTGGAACCTACAGATAAAATGTTTTTACACCTCCATAAGACTCTCCACCGACAAAACAATACAAATCAGACCAAATCAAACCAAATTAGAAAAAGCCCAAGATTAATGGATACAAAGTTCCTGGATGAATCTCCAGCCCCACAAAAAGGAGACAGGAAAGGTAGACCAGAAAACCACATGTCTGGGGGGGGGGCAGTTTAAATACCCTGTAGGAGTAATCTTGAGCATCTCTGGGGGAGGAGTCACCATTTGGCATGGTTTCTGAGATGCAGCAGGGTTTGGAGAGAGATGGGGGAAGAGGCTTGGGTGAAGCTTCCACCCAAACATTTCAGACTCTGTGGGTATATGGATACCAGGGTCTAGGATGAAGCTTGCACCTGAACAATAAGTAACATTTTATAAGGTTTGTGGGGGGGAGTGTGAGTGTGTGTGTGAATGTGAGTGTGTGTGCTTGTGTATATATATATATATATATATATATATATATATATATATATATATATATATATGTGTGTGTGTGTGTGTGTGTGTGTGCATGTATGTGCGTATCACAAAACAATAATAAGAGGCCAGGAGCAAGGAGCAATGCATGGGAGGGAGTGGAGAGAGAAAAGGGAAGACGGAAATGTAAGTATATTACATTCTCAAAAGCTAAAAGAAATAATTTTTAAAAATATGCTTAGTACAAATTTAACTTTTAATACCTCAAAGTTTTAATTTAAATATTACTCCTTAAAAATGATTACTTGAGGCAGTGGAGAAATGGCTCAGAAGTTAAGAGCATTGATTGCTTTTTCAGAGACCCTGAGTTCAATTCCGAAGAACCACCTGGTGGCTCACAACCATCTATAATGAGATACCCCATTCTGGTACACAAGCAAACATGAAGACAGAGCACTGTATACATAATAAATAAAATTGATTATTTGAGGGATAAAGCAATGACATCTTTGGGAGTACTGGCTGTTCTTTCAGTGGACCCATGTACAATACCCAGCACCCACAAGACGGCTGACAATTAAATCTAGTTCCAGGAAATATAACACCTTCTTCTGGCCTCTTTAAGTACCAGATATGCAAGTGGTGCCTATGAGTATATGTAAGGAAAACACTCATAAAATAGTTTTTAATAGTAAAAATATTCTTTGAAAGATTTTATGCTTAAATCTTTATATATGTAATATTCTTATTTATTAAAATTGTTTACATCTATCACAATTAAAAGACAGGTCTTTTAATTGAAGTGAATTGTCTCATTACAGAACTACTAACCATCCTAGTTTCCCTGTGTCTGTGGCATTTTTCTTGTGTGAGAGATAGTGTTAAACTAGGAAGGAGAGACCTGGGGAAAATGTGGCATTATCTTCTTAAATAATACCGTATGTAATGCAAAGAACAATGATCCTTGCTAATACACTCTTTTGTTTTCCTTGTGATTATCTATGTATCAAATTGTGAAACTCCCGAGTCAAGTTAGAGACAACTGGAAATCCATGGCCTGTGGGGTCCCAGGGCCCATTCTCTGAAATTGAAATTTGCTTGAACTCATTTGGTACCAAATTTTGGTTTAATTACCTGAATTACTCTTATTTTCTTTCCCGCTGTGGACTAATAGATATTGAAACAGTTGGAGAACTGGGATCTCTCCAGTCTGTGGATCCATTCTCCTCAGGCAGATTTGACCAGAATGCAGTTAGCACAGCCGCTTTTGAATGTGCTAGACAAATTTTCAGCTGGATCTGGATTCACGGCTGAGTAGCTGACGACATGAAGATACCTCATCCTGAAGCAAGCTGGGAATATGAAAATCTCCTACCTCCTTATACCATTTAAGAACAATACTCAGATGGAACTTACTGCTGACGCACGGCTCTTCGACTGCAGAATGAAAAGAACAGCAGTCACGGGGACACACAGAAAGGAGTCAGGAGAAAAGACAGCCCGGTTAAGGATCGCTGTCACTGTGATAAAATCCTTGGGGAGGAAGCGTTTTCTTTATTTTACACTTCCAAGGGCCTGTCCATCATCTAGGAAAGGAAAGTCAGGTCCCAGAAGCAGAGACTCAGAGTGCTAGAAGGAATGCTGATTGCTGCCTTGTCTTCCCTGGTCTCTTCAGTTCGCTTTCATATGTAGTATGTAGCCCAGGACCAAGCACCTTAGGGACACACACACACACACACACACACACACACACATATATATATGTGTGTGTGTGTGTATATATATATATGGGGTCCACATATAAATAACCCAGGGCCACCTCCCACGATGGACTGGGCACTCCTACATTATTTGTCAATCAAGAATATGCCCTATGCCCTAGAGAAGTGTTCATTGACCAGACTGGCTGAAGCGATGCCTCAGCTGAGCGTCTGTATTCTCGGGTGAATCTAATTTGTGTCAAGCTGACAAAAACTAGCCAGTGCTGCTAGTGAGCACGCTTCCTGATCTTTACGGCAAGGAAGCTAAGCAGATGGCATTCCGTCTGTTTCAGGGGTAGTTTGGAGCTCCATGCAGGCAGAGGGAAGCATGCAGTTATGGTGAATGAGAGGCTGCCTGTGTTTGCATTGTTAACTTTTAAAATGAAGTTTGTTATTTATAATTAAATGGAGAACCACAAAAAAACGCAGACGGCATCGAATAAAAGAACACTTAGACATGACCCATAAAAATACTTAAAGCAAATGTGGAGTCAAAATCAAAACAATGATAAACTCTCCATTCCCCTTTTTAAGAAAAAATAGACATGTATATAAAATAGGTCATTTTTAAAAAAATTTTGGTTTTTTACAAGAAAATGAATTGGAAAAACACATTTTCTCTCAAGGTAAAAGCCACTCTCCAGCCATGGAACTTGTCCCTAAATGAGGAAAGCGTGGACAGGCAACAGATATCAGGTCTCGGCATGTGTCTTTCTGTTACTTAGAAAACAGCGCACTGTCTGCACCTGTCGCACTTGTATGCCAGACTGGTCTTGTCAGATGTGACAGGACTTCTCAACAAAGCAGAATGATACCGACGGATTCAGACTAGGGACATTAATTATAAATAATATAATCTGTATATGCAAATGCCAAGAAAACTGGTTTAAATTAAACCATTGGCAACTTTAAAAGTTTATTTGTGTTTGATCACCGTTTTGCCCCCGTGCTGCGCCTCATGGAAACACATGAAGCTAAATGAGGAAATAATACTAGTCACAATGCCTCTTCAGAGATTTCCTGCTATGGAAACGCTACTGCTTGCGTCAAGCATATTGACATCAGTATATAAAATTTAAAAACATATAATTAAAATATTCTAATATCTTATGATCCATTAGACAATATATATGTATTCTATATGTTCATACATGATAAAATATAAATATAATATGATTTTGCATATAAATTAGGGATATAGAGGGAATTATTTAGAAAATGAATATAGTTGGTAGCTCATCAGACATCAGAATTTAAATCTGGAGCTCATTTTACACATACCAAAAGCAACTAAAGAAATTCAGCTAAAAAATGTAATTATGTCTTTTGATAAACATGACCCCAAATGGACACAATTAGTTTAACACTCTGTAAGTCAGAATTAAAGTAACACTGAATATTTTTTAAAATGTATCCCAAAATCAAAAGGGAATATAAAACAATACAATTAACGAAATACACCTAATAATTTCTTTTATATTCAACAAAAATTTCAGTCTTTGACATGTGTATAAAAAAGAAAGCATAACATTTTAAAATTATCAATAATGAAGATTTTTAGATTATTCTTAGAATATTGTTCTCAAGAAAGTAAAGATCATCCACCACATGGTCTAGCTGGGGTACCCTTGAGCATAAACCTAAAAGACTCTATAATCTACTACAAAGATATCTGCTCATCATATGCATTGTGGTTCTATTGGCAATAGCCAGAAATTAGAAACAGCCTAGACATCCAGAAATTGATGGCTAATAAAAATGTATATTTATACAACAAAACATTATTAAGTTGTTAAAACTGAAATTGTAAGATAAATGGATGGAGATAGAAGCAGTCATGTTGAGTGCCGTATCCCTCAAAGACTGACATAGTAGGTTTTCTTTCTATGTGAATGTAAGATTTTAAGCTTTAGATATTTTGACTTTACTCGGAGTAGCTCATTATTATAAAGATAAAATCTACTATCCTCTAGTAGGAGAATTAATAAGGAAAACCTTATATAATGAATATATTATTAAGGTTTGGAGACACTTTACCCTCAAATAGGTAAATTGGAAGGGTTCTCAACCAAGAAATTATTACTCTTTTTTTATTTTTATTGAGGTCTACATTTTTCTCTGCTTTCCTCCCTACCTCCCCCTCCCCTTTCAATCATCACTCAAGGTCCCCATGCTCCCAATTTACTCAGGAGATCTTGTCTTTTTCTACTTCCCATTTAGATAGACCTATGTAAGTCTCTCTTAGTATCCTCATTGTTGTCTAAGTTCTCTAGGATGTGGCTTGTAGGCTGATTTTCTATGCTTTATGTTTAAAAACCACTAATGAGTGAGTACTTGTGATAATCGTCTTTCTGTGTCTGGGTTACCTCACTTAAAATAATATTTTCTAGCTCTTAAATTTTGCAGAAAGTTGTTACTCTTAATGTTATAAAAAAATAAAGGTGGTTTCTACTTTCCTTATTGCTTTAAGTAGCATCAGCAACATCATTTTGGTTTTAAAAAGATCATCTATGGGTAGTTTAGACCATATCAATGTTTCCTCAGTGCAATACAGTCCAGTACAAAATTCCTGGATGATCATCCAATAACTGCTTTGTTTTTTAAAAGCAAAAGTAATCAGAAGTAAAGCTACTTATCCAAGATGAATTGTGCAGGGTGTCATTAATTTTACTATACTTCTAAACTTTCTTTTTTTTTCAGTCTTTACTGATCAGATTGCATTTTTTTTCTCTTTTTCTGTCTTCTAGTTCCATAAATTCTCCTGACCATTTCATTCTGCATTGCATTCCACCTATTAAGTTTATTTTAACTTCTTTTAAATGTATTCACTTTAGGTTTAAAATATACCTTTGAAGAAGACACCTAATTTATTTTCTGTAAATCTATACTTTTTAATTATTTTTTTTTTGTTTTTGTTTTGTTTGTTTGTTTTGTTTTTTTGAGACAGGGTTTCTCTGTGGCTTTGGAGCCTGTCCTGGCACTAGCTCTGTAGACCAGGCTGGTCTCGAACTCACAGAGATCCGCCTGCCTCTGCCTCCCAAGTGCTGGGATTAAAGGCATGCGCCACCATCGCCTGGCATTAATTTGGTTCTTGCAGAGTTGCCTTTGAACCTTTTTTGATGATAATTGTTCTAAACATTTGTCAGATGACACTAACATCAGTGTCTTAGTGACAAATGAATAATGATTGTTGCCCATTTTCAGATATCTCTAATTCTTGGAATGATGAGTGATTTTTGAAATTAAAATGGATATTTTGAAGAATAATAATAATGTTGTTTTTTGATGACAATTCTCTGGCTAGTGGGTTATGGATACCTCACTATCTTCCCCACATTGTCTCCAATGACAGCAGAAGAAAGGAAGAAGTCACATCTCGCTAGTAAGTAGTGATAAAGACCTGACTTTCTTTTCATACAACACAGCCTCAGTGGAGAATGGTAAAGGACTCCTCATTACTGGCTGAGGTGGGGAGGTTCAGCCCCTACCACCACCACCAATGGTGTCTATGCACACTGCTTCTCCTCTCCAGAAGGGAAGAAAACCCCTTTTCTCTGTTGAGTCTTATCTCTCAATGATGAACTAGATGCTTCATCACGGAGCAGGGAAGAGACATTTGGGTTCCTAACTGCCATGGCTTTAGTAGAAATTATAAGATCATTGCTTGTTTTGTTTTGTTTCTGAGCTACTTGACCTAAGTCCTGCAATTGCTGTTATCCACCCCCCCAAGGACATCCTTCTCCCAGTTATGGCTAGAGGGGATAGGTTACGTTGTAGCCATTTCTGGATTCCCATCTCCAAGTTTAGGAAATGCAGGATGAAAAAAAAAAAAAAAAAAAAGACCCAGGGAACCAATCAGTTCAAGGTACCGAGGTTTCCAGATCAGTGATTCTCAACCTGTGGGTTGTGACCCTTCAGGGGATGGGGGTCAAATGACCCTTTCACAGAGGTTTCCTAAGACCATCAGAAAACACAGGTATTTAATTTACAATTCTTCACACTAGCAAAATTATAGTTATAAAGTAGCAACAGAAGTAATTTTCTGATTGGCAGGTCACCACACTACGAGGAACCATATTAAAGGTTCACATTGTCAGGAAGGTTGAGAACCACTGCCCTGGATAGTTTCTGATTACCACCTCTTAACTTCTGTTGGAGTGCACTTGTCACTCAGGAATATGATGATCTCTCACAGGAAGAAGACAGTATTTACATCTCCTCCATCTTTATAGAAGCAGAGGACATCTCTTCATTGTCTGTCAATGTATTAATTATTTGCTTCCTATTTAAAATCAGATGGATGATGAGTTCTTGAAAGAACTGGAAAGAGTTTGCAAGAGGGGGGCACGGAGTTAAAAAAAATTGGGGAGGAGGCAAATTTCCATGTTCTGTTTTTTTGCAGGAGGGCTCAGTTTTCAATAGTTGTGGCTATGGCTGCTTCCTGCTGTCTCCTCCGGAACAAGTGACAGTTGTGGGCTCTTCCACAGCTGGCACCCTCTTTTCCACACATGCCCTGCAGTCAAATTCCTTCCTCTTCTGACAGATTTTCTTTTTTTCCTGCCGTGTTTCCTCCCTTAAGAACTCATGAGGAAGGGACAGAAAACACAGAAATTGATTTTAGCCCAGGCTGCTTCGGCTTTGCTGTCCTAATGCCCATTAGCCAGGGTCCGGCTTAATCCTGAATAAAATATACAATAAACAAAGACTTGGCAACTGGGTCTTGCATGTTTGCCCACCCCGGAAATTTATAAAAGCCTATCAATGGTCGAATTTCAGAAACGCTCATTTAATCCTTCCTCCAGTGTACAATTTATTCCCACTCTGAGGAGCTTGCTTTAACATTAATTATCTTGCCCAAGAAGTACCAAAGTGCTATTCCAGTCCACTTTTTATATTGGTACAGGATTTCAAAACGTGAATCCTTATGGCCACCACATCCTACAGAAAGTGAGTGCCTGTATGCAATATGCTAAACACAGATTCATAGCACGGTCTGTGATCTAGCCATCCAGAACACGTCCTGTGAATTTTAGTCATCAGGGGCTCATTTTGCATCTTATTTTCCTTATGCTAAGACCATATTGTTAAATGAGACCAAACTATGGCAAGAGCTTTTTTATATTTTTCCATTAACTTCTGTTGCCAGCCTCGCGTTGTATTTCAAGTTGCATTTCAGAAAAGAGGAGAGCTTTTCTGCCCTCTTTCTTGTACAGAAAAAAAAAAAAACCCTGACAAATTCAAAGTCAAAGTCATAGATGCTGTGAAAATTCATCTTACAAAATTCATGCAGAGGTCACAAACCTCTTGCGGCATAAATGGCAACACATAGAGTACAGTTTAACAGATCTGAGACTAAAGAGATCCCACTCTGAAAGGAGTCCACAACCATTACAGAAGGGAGCTCAGATTTAATTGGCAAGTGTGGGGGCTGCTTGGTGAGATACTCAGTCTTTCAGATCTGATAAGAACTGGGAGCCTTTGAAAAGGGAAGTCTTAAGGTTAGGTAGCAAAAGTGTTAAATGGCTTTCCTTTGTCCTGCCTTTCCAATGCATGAAAAGGTTGAAAGGGCAAACTTCGAAAGCAGGAGACTTGCCAGAATATGCCCAAGAGTGGGTTCCGGACAACAGAACAGAGTGTAGCTGTCCCTCCTCCCACGGAAGGCCGTAGAAATTGAGAAGAATAAGAGCTTCACAGAGCAAGTGTAGTTCTTGATGCGGGTTTATGCTGACAGAGAGAGATTAAGATGGCTTTTGAGTTATTTTTACTTTCAAAGGTGAAAGGGTGTCATATATATGAGTCACCGACAGGGCTCTTGAAAAGTGGAAGTCTCAGTTCGAAAGGAGCTTTTATCTCTTTTGAACAGTATTGGTATACACCTTTATGAACATGGATTAAATCTGGGAAGCAAAAAGTGAAACCTGGTCAATAGCTGTTTAATTAGCTGACCTGAAAACAGAACAGATAAACTTTGCCAACGGGAGTCAATGATAAATGCCAGATTATTCATGGCAGGGTCTAAATCTAATGCACTGCAAATGAAAACTAAATACAGAATATTCAACACCCAAGGACAAGGAAACTGCCTGAAAATGCCAAGTTAGTCTCACAAAACAGGAACAAAAAGCATAGCAACGACTGTATCTTGGTAGAAATACACAGCATCCACTTCAACACAAAAGAAAATGACTAGCTACACTAAATCTAACAATTTAACACTCTAAGGACAGAAAAGAACTGCATACCTTGAAATAATATTTGGACTCACAAGTGTTCTATGTTCCATGAAGACAAATTGTAATTGAGGAGATGGTGATTAATTGCTTTGCAAAAAAAAAAAAAAAAAATGTTTCTCACGGAAACCTCTGTCACAGTTGTAAACACTAAACACTGAAATTATTAATAAAATACTGCAAGCACTGTAGAGTCTGCAAACATTTTATTATAAAAATTTCAAAGCAATAAATAGGGCTCGCTCCTTTTCAAAACTTGCTTTTATTATTATCATTATTGCTCCTTTAAAATCAACACAAGCAGCTGTGCCATCAACAAACTAAGACACTTTTTTTTATATCACAGAAATTTGCTAAAAGCTTTCCAAGGTCAGGCTTTTGAGGATTTATTGAAATAAATTATCTCCACATGCATTGAATAGTTAACATTCCAGAAACTGTCAATTACACTAACTACATTCAGGTTTACCAACAAGTTCAGAGAATGCTGAATCTCAAACAAACTCCCATAAAGCAACTTCTCAAGGATAAAGAGAAAAACAGTGTAAAAAGGTACCAAGTTTTCAATCTATGTACGCAGTGGTTGTTTCAAATCTTTTACGTGAAATGTGTGAAGAACCAAGAAGGTCTGGGACCTGTTCACCCGTCTAGTGTGTGGATTCTGTATCTCTCTCACAGAATAGAATGAGGAGAATAAGGAGAACCAAGGAAGAAGGATTTGAAAAACCTCAATCACATCTTGTCAGTAATGCCTTTTGAAACATAATCTCCCATCTCTCAATGCCCACATATTCTCCATGGACAAACTCTATAGACTTTAACATTGTTGGGTTTAATTTATTGAAGAAGTAAAACTGTTATCAAGGTTTCCTGCGCATGCAATTCTAGTGACAAGAGGGGCCGGGAAATATAGAAGAGACATACAAGGTAACATAATTCAAGAATACTAAAATAGTGTAAATTCAGATTTAGATTGTGTCTAGCATCATTTTTGATTTGAGGACAATGACAGATCCCTCCATTATGAAGTCTTAGGCTTACCCTTCTGCCCCAGGCATTAAACCAGGAGTACCTGAAGTCCAGAGGTCTGCGATTCTGATGTTCAGAACACCCTGAATGCCTGTTACTGAATGCTGTTACAGTATTTCACAGCAGTATCTCATGAGGTGGGTTAAGAACCTGCCACGCCTTCTCCTCTCCTCAACAGGCACAATTCTTCCCAGCAGCAGTAGCCTAAGTGTGTATGATTTCAAGTACAGTATGGCTTATAACTTATGTTACTTCTAACAGTTTAAAACCGCTTGCAGAAAGACCTGCTCACGTCTTCTTGTTTAGCCCCATTCTTAAGAAGCCTAGTCCATAGCAAAAGCCATCATTCCTGGAGATAAAATGTCCAATGTTTCACAAAGGAGTAAGAAATGTCATGTAGAAAGTATTATAATGAATAATTAAATTTGTCACTTGTCCAGATCCTAATTTTTGTTTGTTTGGTTGGTTTTCGAGACAGGGTTTCTCTGTGCAGCTTTGGAGCCTATGCTGGAACTCTCTCGGTAGACCAGGCTGGCCTCAAACTCACAGAAATCTGCCTGTCTCTGCCTACCAAGTGCTGTGATTAAAGGAATATGCCACCATCTCTCAACTTGTCCAGATAATATCAAGGCCATGTATTTAGTTGTTTTGTTACAAATGCAATGCAGTCAAGCTGGACTCTCTGTATCTCTGTATCAAGGGACAGTTAGGAAACATCTCTTCTAGTCACACTAGTCTTAGGGACAACCCAACAGTTAAGGTGAAGAAGTGCTACAAGGTCTGATGCTTCTAAAGTCTCTGTGCAGCAAGTAGCAGCAAGCAACTGTCAGTGTAGAAGCAACGTCATTCTATTTCCCTATGTGCTTTGTTCAGAATTCTCTTCTGGGCTTCCTCCAGAACATTATTTTCACTTTTCAGAAACAGGACATGTCTCTTCTCTTGGAAAAGTGACTCCTCTACATCTCAAAAGCCTTGTACTAGGCTCCACTTATAACTCACAGGAGACAAAACTCTCCTCTAGGCAGGAACCGACAGAGGCTTGGTGTGAGTAGAGATGGACGAATACTGGGCAGTCTGTTTTGTTAGAACCTTGCAGGCTACATAAAGTGTCAACATATTACACATTTGTCTTTATAGGAATCCAGGTTCTCTAGAATTGCAAGCAGCAAACCTGACTACCATGTTTCAGACCAGAGGAGATCATTCCTATGTAGATAGATTCTACACAGTGTTACATGAAACATGTAAAAAGGCATTGTCATTATGAATAGACTGTCTATAGCAATCTTGTATTGCTGAATTACCTGTCAAAATCTTGTATGAATTCCAGGAAAAGCAAAGTGTGATATATGACAAAATGGGTGTAATAGTACAGATTGCCTTTCTTTCATTGATCCCTTCGTGGATAAAGTACAAGAGTGAACTACATATGGTAAAATCATGTTAACTATGCCCACTATCTCAATAGACTTCATGACTCCAAGAGCAAAGGTGTGCATGGCATGGAGGTCGCCTGTGACCTAGCAGATAACTGCAAATCCACAGAAGTAAGGCAGTATAGTAATCAACAGACAGGAGTCACCTATGATCTTCCATTAGTGTGGAGGAAGAAAGGAAAGGCAATTACACGTGTCTTTTCAGAGTTAAAACCAAAGCCCTATAAACCAGACCAGCAAAACAGAGAGAATACTGTGGAGCAACTGTTTTCACAGTCAGGGGGTTGCATGTAAAAATGTAAATTAATTTGTAGAAAATTAAGTCCGAAAGTTAATTTGGAAGAGTTGTCCTCACTCAATTGAAGATTGATCCAAATAGTGGATGAGCTAAGCCACCAATATTGAAATACAGCAAACAGTAGCAACCAGAATGATCTTAGAGATGTCCTTAGTTGTTGCAGAGAAGCCATGGCAGAGAAAAGTAGTTCCTGTTATGGAAGGTCAGGAGTAGAGTGAGGATATCCTGGAGCTTTCCAGATTTTCAGTTTTAGGTATGGAAATAAGACACACAATGTATGTATGTATATACATATGTTTGTATATATGTGTGGACATATGTATGCATGCATATATACATATTTATGTATATTGAGAGAGATAGAACTTGGCACAAATACATATATATGATTATAGTGACAGCAAGATACTATCACTAGATATTGTTGAGGACCTCAGTGTAAAAGGAGACAGCTCTTTCATTTCCTAGTCACCCAGACCCAAATAATCACATAGAATATTAATTACAACATTATTTTGGCCTGTTAGCTCAGGCTTTTTATTATCTAACCCTTGCATCTTAAATTAACCCATTTCTATTATTTTACATTTTACCACAAGGTTTGTGGTTGGTTACTTGTTGATTCTTGGATGATGGCATCTGCCTCCTCTGGCAGCTGCATGGCATATCTTTGACTACACCTACATTCTCTCTATATGTATATCTCTGTTCAGATTCTCAGCCTAGATTTACTCTGCTAAGGTATTGTTGGCAAGAACAGCTATATTCATCAACCAATAGAAGTAACACATATACAGAAGGACATCCCATATTATCTCCCCTTTTCTTTCTCTTTATAAAGGTAGGTTTGAACTTCAAAAGAAAATTGCATATAACAAAAGAGTTATCAAGCAAGAATTACAGTTGCAATATTTATTCTTTTGCATTAGGCAAAAATAAAAGAAAAAATTTCTACCATCTAACTTATCTTCGTTAGTCTAATGTTTTGTATCTAATTTATCTTTTATTAAAACTAATGAAAGCTATAACATATAATATAACATATGTATTATAACAGTCCAGTCAAGAGCAGTTTCTTGCCCAAATGGTTAGCCTTATCATATTGAAGACAAATTCCATAGAGACGCCCATCAACCTTTCTGAAGAAATTGGTGCTGCCAAAAGCAGACATGTCTTGCTGTTGAGAAAAGTCTAAGTTCTTAAAATATTTTAAATGCCATATTCTGTAGGTCTTAGAAAGGTTTAAAGAATACCTAACCATCTGAAATATTTCTCTGTATATCTAGAAAACCTAACTAACATGACCACAAGTTTGAGTATTATAGATGACTATCAATTTATAATTTTTAATTATTCATCTCTATATCATATCCACCTTTAAATGAAAATAAATATTTACAAACCAACAGTTTGGGAATTTACGTATAGTTATCTCCAAATTGTTTCCTGCTGTTTGTTGGGTAACATATTTTTCAGATTCAAGGAGACGTTTTGTAGGGGGGAATCTTCTTCCATCAAACCATTTTAGCCTGGAAGGAATCCACAGGTTTTCATTTTCTGTGGAAACAAAAGCAGAACCTCTTTTCCAAAGCAACAAATCCTTAAACTAAAATTTTGAAGTCAAGATATCATTATGTTGGTTTAACTTAGTAGGCCATAAAATCAAATGTCTCTCTGTAGTTAGCTCATTAACAATCAAAAAATTCAAAGTAAACACAATACTATACAAAATCCAGATTCTCTGTGCATCTTTCATTATTAATGACTTATTTATTTTTTAGTCTATTACTCTTTAATGTTTGTTGTGTTCCTTACTTCTTTAATCTACGACTGTGTACTTTGTCTTTCTCTCTTAAGCCCACATATATTTGTAAAATACTGTGCCCTACTGAGTGGTCTTTTTCATCTGAATCTGTCTTTATTGCATATCTGTAATTCTGTAATTGTTTTCTAACCTAGAGTGCCTTTTTAATGCTATGTTGGTGTGGCTATGACCAACTCCATGGCATTGTCTGTTTGCTTGGCCAAGTACAACATGACGGGTCATGTTTACTGCCTCTGTGAGCCATGCACACTGCCCAGTTTCAGGAACACAGTGGGTATAGGTTACTTTTAGCAATTTTTAGTGTGCTGCTCACAGACTCCATTTACATGCTCTATAACAGAACCAACATGAACCAGGAAGCCGACTATTAAAGAAACCAGGCAGTTTTTGCTACTAACATAGGAACCAGGCAGTTTTTGCTACTAACATAGAGTCAGGAAGCCTTCTATCAAAGGAATTGTCCCTCTGCTTGACTCTAGCAAACAAAGCCTACCTGAAAAAACACTGCTACTAAGAAGCTGTGCTTAACTCTGGTGTGTGTGTGTGTGTGTGTGTGTGTGTGTGTGTCTAGAATTCCTTCCCAAGATCTCTCAGGTTTTATATGGATGTAGTTGCCCCACTTTTGGGCACTATAATGTTTTTGCTTTATTTTTTAAAAGAACATGAACAAATTACTTTTTGCATTTTACATGCCAGTCCCAGTTTCTACTCCATCCCCTCCTCCTATTCCCTCAAATTTTCTCCATCCCTCTCCAATCCACTCCTCAGAGAGAAAAAGGCACATGCTTTGGGGAAGGTCCCGAGGACTTCCCTACTATATCTAAGCTGATCAAAGTATCCGTCCAAAGAGAATGGGTTACCAAAAAGTCAGTATAAGCAGTAGGGATAAATCCTGGTGGCACTGTTGGTGGCCCCACAGTCTGACCCAGCCATACAACTGTCACCCATATTCAGAGGGTCTAGCTTGGTCCTATGCTGGTTCCTTCCCTGCATGGCTGGAGTTGCTGAGCTTCCTTTATCTCAGATAAACTGTTTTAGTAGGTATCCCCATCATGATCTTGACCTCTTTGCTTGTATTCTCTCTCCTCCCACTCTTTAAGTGGATTTTTGGGAATTCAGCTCAGTGCTCCGCTACAGGTTTCTGCCTCTGTTTCCATCACTTGCTAATGAGATGATCATATGGGTTTTTTTTTTTTTTACTTTATGTATTTGGTAGATTATATTGATAGATATTTGTATGTTGAACCAGCCCTGCATCTCTGGGATGAAGCTGACTTATTCATGGTGGACGCATTTTTTATATGTTCTTGGATTCAGTTTGCCAGTATTTTATTGAGTATTTTTGCATCGATGTTCATGAGTGAGATTGGTCTGTAATTCTCTTTCTTGGTTGAATCTTTGTGTGGTTTCAGTATCATGATAACTGTAGCCTCATAAAAAGAGTTTGGCATTGTTCCTTCTGTTTCTATTATGTGAAACACTTTGAGGAACATAGGTATTACCTCTTCTTTGAAGTTCTGGTAGAATTCTGCACTAAAACCATCTGACCCTTGACCTTTTTTGGTTTGGAGTCTTTTGATGACTGCTTATTGCAAGTTATAGGACTATTTAAATTGTTCACCTTATCTTGATTTAATTTTGGTATATGGTGCCTATTCAGAAAATTGTCCATTTCTCTTATATTTTACAATTTTGTTGAGTACAGATTTTTGTAGTATGATCAAATGATTCTCTGGATTTACTCAGTGTCTGTTGTTATGTCCCTTTTTCATTTCTGATTTTGTTAATTTTGATGTTCTGTCTCTGCCTTTTCAGTAATTTGGATAAGAGTTTGTCTGTCTTGTTGATTTCCTCAAAGAACCAGCTCTTTGTTTCTTCGATTCTTTGTATTGATTTCTTTGTTTCTATTTTATTGATTTCAGCCCTCAATTTGATTATTTCCTGTCCTCTACTCCTCCTCAGTGAGTCTGCTTCTTTATGTTTTAGACCATTTAAGTGTTCTGTTAAGGAACTAGTGTGAGTTTTTTTTTTTCTTTACATAGGCACTTAGTGGTATGAACTTACCTTTTAGCACTGCTTTCCTAGTGTACCATAGGTTTGGGTACATTGTACCTTCATTTTTTTTAATTCTAGGAAGTCTTTAATTTCTTTATTTCTTGCTTGACCCAGGGATGTTTCAGTTGAGCACTCATAAATTTCCATGAGTTTGTAGGCTTTCTGCAATTAGTGGCATTGTTAAATTCTATCTTTAAGCCATGGTGATCCAATAAAATACAGGGGGTTACTCCAATTTTTTATATCTGTTGAGGTTTGCTTTGTTACTGAGTATGTGGTCAATTTTAGAGAAGGTTCCATGAGGTGCTGAGAAGAAAGTATATTCTTTTGTGTTTGGGTGTAATATTCTGTAGATGTCTGTTAAGTCCATTTGAATCAGTTCATTTGTTAGTTCTCTTAAGTTTCTAACAGATTGACCTGTCCTTTGTAGAGAGTGGGGTTTTGAAGTCTGCTATTATTACTATGTGGTGTTTGATGTACAATTTAAGCTTTAGTAATTTTTTTTACATAGCTTGGTGGTCTTGTATTTAGAACCTAGATGTTCAGGATTAATGTTCAATTCATCTTGATGGGTTGTTCCTGTGATGAGCATAAAGTGTCTTTCTCCATCTCTTTTTATTGATTTTACTTTGAAGTTTTTTTTATTAGATATTAGGATAGATACACTACCTGCATCTTAGGTCCATTTGATTGGAAAATATTTCTCAACCCTTTACTCTGAGATAATGCCTATTTTTAATGTTGAGGTGTGTTTCTTGTATTCACCAGAAGGACAGATCCTGACTTCATGTCCATTCTCTTAGCCTGTGTATTTTTGTAGATGAATTGAGTATATTAATATTAAGGGATATTAGTGACCAATGATTGCTAATTCCTGTTATTTTTTTGGTGGTAATGTTTGTGTATTTCCCTTCTTTGGGGTTTGTTGGAGTAAGGTTATATATTGACTGTGTTTTAGTGGGTGCAGTTAGCTTCCTTGGGTTGGAGTTTTCCTTCTAGAACTTTTTGTAGGGCCAGATTGTGGATAGTTTTTATCTAAATCTGATTTTATCATGGAATATCTTGTTTTCTCCATTGATGGCAATTGAAAGCTTTGCTGGGTATAGTATTCTGGACATGCATCTATGGTCTCTTAGTGCCTGCATCATATTTGTCCAGCACTTTCTGGCTTTCATGGTTTTCATTGGGAAGTTGGGTGTACCTGTGATAGGTCAGCCTTTATATGTTACTTGACGTTTTTCCTTTGCAGATCTTAATAGTCTTTCTTTATTCTGTATGTTTTGTTTTGATTATTATATGCTGAGGTATTTTCTGTGCCTTTGAGCTGGAGTTCCTCTCCTACTCCTATTATTCTTAGGTTTGGTCTTTTCATGGTGTCCCAGATTTCCTGGAAATTTTATGTTAAGAAATTGCTGGGTTTAATGTTTTCTTTGACCGATTAATCTGTTTCCTCTACAGTATCTTCAACATCTGACATGCTCTCTTCCATCTCCTGTATTTTGTTGGTTATGCTTATTGGGTGGCATTCATAAAAGCAGACGGCACATTTATTTCCCAGCCATCCAGACTCAAATATTTACATTGAAACTATATTAATTACAACACCATTTAGCCTATTAGTTCTGACTTCTTATTAACTAACTCTTAGATCTTAAATTAACCCATTTCTATTATTTTACATTTTACTGTGAGGCTTATGGCTTTTTACCTCTTGCTTCTTGGGTGGTTGCATGGCATCTGCTTCTCTTGGTACCTATATGGTATCTCTTTGACTCAGGCTACTATATATATATTCAGTTTCCTTGCCTGGCTTTACTCTGATAAGGCAGTAGTTGAAACAGCTTTATCATAGTTTTACAGTTTCATCAAGCTTTAAAAGCAACATGTATACAGGAGGACATTGCATATCACCTCAGCTATGCCAGAAAATAGCAAATGCTTTAACATGACATTATAGTGTAAAGGGAATAAAACAAGAACAGAGATTGAATGGTGTAGCTAGATAAGAAGCAAGAAACAAGGGGAAATGGCCAAGGTTGCCTAATCCACTCTTAGAGCAAGCAATCCAGTGACAGGGACAAAAGACTTGCCTATGAAAGATGTATTACACCCTCCTCAAAACAGTGCTTTCAATGATGTAATAACCTCTACTGAAATCCAACTTATACAGATTCTACTACCTTTAAATACACTGTGGATCAGGCTTCTAGAACATGAAACGTTGAGTGAGAAACTATTTTAAAACTAAAGTATATCCCCATAGAAAGATATGGAATGATATTGAGCAAATACCTGAGTACTTGAAGCACAGTCAGAATATCAAAGGATCTCTGGATTAGGATTTTAACCCAGATTGAAGAGGATTAGTTTAAAAAATATTAAGATTTCAGATGAATATCCACAATCATCAGGGTAGACAAGTTATCAACAAAGTGTACATTAAAAAATCAATACCAAAAACTGTACACTTAACAATATAGATGAGGAATATACATGAGTATGTATATATGGATATTATATATATTATTTACTAGAATTGATGAACTGGTCATAAAATTAAAATGTATAAATATCTCATATAGTTTGATAATACTGAAATCAAAGTAAAGATTTTTTATCATTATATTTGAGAAAAATGATTGTTACTACACCACAAGAAATAGGGCATGATAAGTGTTGGCAACCAAGCTAAGCAAAAATACCCATTACCAGGGTAGAGGTGTGGGAACTTAGAATTATAAGTAAAGAATACAGAGATGAGTGAAAAATGATAAAAACAGAAACCATAAAATAGTACTGGGAGGGCATTCCAATGAATACTGAAAATCATCCACATTTATTTTTCTGTACACTTTTAAACCCAATACGAAAGGGGGGAGAATATAACATTATTATTATTAATATGATACAAAGGACAACTCAATTAATCACTTTAACACTTTGAGACATCCTATCATTAGCATTCTGATGTTTAGGCAGTAAAGTCACAATTGACCAAGTATCCTGAAGGCAGCCACTCCCCAGGGAACCTCATATTATAAAAGAAGGAGCAGAAGTACGTTTTCATATCTGGATCATCTGTCAGGATGGAATGGATCTTCTTGTATAAGCTATCTTAATGTCAAAACAACTAAGTAATCATGTCCCGAGTTGGGACGTGCAGCTATACTTGTCAACTATTTTGAGCAAATTCCAAACTCTCTATCAGACAAGGTGGCAATGGGCTCACATTTTTAGGCCTCCAGAGGTAAGAAAGAGCAGGCAATCACTAAGGTTGGACTGAAGAAGCAAAGGCTGAAGAAGATGAGACGGAAACAATGAATAAGGTGTAGGCAGTGAGGGAGCTATGAGTTGGGCTTCTGATCAGAGTCCTCTGTACCCAAAATGTGACTGGGGCCAGCATCGTGTTAGAAAGATCCCAAATATAGTGGGAAAGAAAGGTTCCCAAGACTGACCGTGACCCTAAATATTTCTGTGATGATCCCTATAGTTTATCTGCTTTGCTCAATGGTGACTCCTCCCATAATGTAGACTATAATATTTGGGTATAGATAAGCCAGTTTCTCCCTTTCTTCCATAAAAAAGGCATTTACACTTAGCTAATGATATACCAGGTATAACTCAGGGAATTAGCATGAAAATGTGACAAAAATAAAATCATTTCTAAATGTTGAGATCTTTAATAGAAAAGAAAAAAAAAACATTAACAAAATTCAGGTTCCATTCACAAAGAAATAAGCTGAGTGGGACATGTGTCAATAGTGATAGAATAGGTAGAGTAGGCAGAACTCCATAATTATCCTCTCGTAAATTATTTTATGCAACAACAACAAAAAATATTTGGTACATATCTTAGAGGAAACCTATTTCCTGAAATGAATACTAGATAATTTGTTAAATGCTTTCAAGCTACTCTTCAAAGTTGATGGAGAATTCTCCCTTCTTATGAAGAGTGGATGAAAATTCTACACAAGCACATGACATCATCTATACTGTCTAATAGGCCACTTTCATCTACTTCTTTGATTACTAATGATTGTTTTTCAATTCATCTTCTGAAAATGTCTGTTTCATCATCTCACTTTTTCTATGATGTTTCTCTTTGTTATTTAACAGGATTTTAAAGGGACTTTGGGACAAAGCAAAATGACCAAATATAAGAGCAAAATAAAGTTGGGGTATCTCTGAAGCTGAAATGTCCATTATTCGTCAGTGGTAATAATACTCCATATTTCTGGTATTCTTCTCTCTCTCTACAATGGGAATTGCCTTCTATGGTATCCCATCGAGAGTCTGGAGATTAGCTGAAGGAACAAGACAGGTAAATAAAGCTTAAGTTGTTGCAGTCTTTCTTAAGCACAAATGGGATGAAATGAGATTTAGAAGAAGCATTATCCTAGAACTAACTCCCTAGCAGAGTTCAGGAAACTTCCATCACTTACACCAATTAAAAGTGACAGCCTCTACCAGGAGAAGTGTGAAGAAATAAAGGATAACGGATGGTGCTTTGTAGCTGCGGGAATGGATTACATGCCTCTGATGATGCGTTCTGCCTTTTTGGCCCTGATTTAATGTGGCAAGCATGATCACAGAATAAAGCTCTTCTCTCTTCCTACTGTCATATTTTAAACACTCATGAATAGAGGTTAACTGGATTTCTGTATTTAGTTATTTCCAAATGCCCCTTTAAAGCTACCAATTACATAGGTTATTTATAGGAGTTGTCCAAACCAGTGACCAAGCATAACTACATGTTCCAAGTAGGGTAGAGAATGATAGCAACTATCTAAGAATTCCAGCTGTCCTTGCTCCTCCCTCTACAATGACAAATGGGCTCAGGCCCCTGGTCTTCAAATTCCAGAGTGGACATTGAAAGAACTCCTTTCCTCATTATAGTTTCTAGGCAATTCTTGTTGCACTTGGGCTATTGAAAAATTTTTTAGTGTGTGTGTGTGTGTGTGTGTGCATGTTTGCATATGAAGATGTACACACTTATAGATATGCATATACACACTCATGCTTTCATGGATGTGGTGGCTGAAGGACAACCACAGGTTTCTCCACAGGTGCCTTTCACCTTGCTTTCTGAGATCTGAGACAGGATCTTTAACTGACTTGGAACTCATCAAGTAGGCTAGTCTGTCTAGGAGTCCCTGTCCCTGATTTCCCAGTGTTGGGACTGCAAGTGTTCATTGCTGTGTTAGTTAGGACTACTATTGCTGGGATGAAATATCGTGACCAAAAAACCACTTTGGGAGGAAAGGGCTTCTTGGTCTTAACTTCCACATTGTAATCCATCACTGAAGAAAACCAGGACAGTAACCCAAATGGCCCAGGAGCCTGGAGGCAGGAACTGATATAGAGGCCATGGAGGGGTGCTGGTTACTGACTTTCTCATCATGACTAGCTAACCTGCTTTCCTATAGAAACTAGGGCCACCAGCCCTGTAGTGTCCCCACCCAAAATGGGCTTGGCCTTCCCCATCAATCACTAATTAAGAAAATGCCTTCCAGTTTGGCTTCATGGAGAAATTTTCACAATTGAAGTTCCTTCATTCTTGATGACTCTAGCTTGTGTCGAGTTGACATAAAATTATCTAGGACAGTTATCATGACTACCCTTTCTCCCAACATGGACCCTTTTATTTTGCTTAAATTTCTGAGAATCAAACTAAAGGCCTCACATTTTCAAGACAAGCTTCTTACTGGCTGAGATCTTCTCAGTCCTCCTTGGGGTTGTTTTTCTTAAACTGAACAGATTTTAAAGAATATCAAGAAATGACTGCCGAGGTGGCGGCAGCTCTTTGTCAACTTATAACTCAATTTTATGAGTCGATCGCTACATTTTTACTGACTCTTTGAGGGGCTTATCTAGGGAAAATGTTTAATTCATACTTGCCTTTGATAATTGTATTCATCTTTCTGCGCTTACTGATAAGTACATACTCTACCATTTGAAACTTATATGGAAATAGATTGTGCTTGCTTATTTCTGAATTTGCACACATAAGTACAGTGAAATTTTAGTTAAAAGCCAGCTTGTGTTTGAAAATCCAAAAAATAAAAAAATGGAAATGAAATATCTTTTGAAGAAAAACTAAGGCATTAGAAACTAAAACATCCTACTTCGGCGGATTAAATTTTCTTTGTGCACACATGCCTCCTTTCATGTTTGTGAGGGTAACAAGAGTGAGAAAAGAATATAAAGCATATCCCTAAACACACAAGCTACTATCAGCCTGTTTGGAGATAATGAAAATTCTTACCATTGTTATCTTTAGCCATTTAATTAAGTTTCATAATATGGATATTCAAATCTCCTGTCTACTGAGTAGTAAGTAGTGATATCTGCATAGCTATAAAAGATTATAAATTTCAAACATATAAAAGATATTTGATCTAAAAAAAATTCATTCACTATAGACAGGGTCAACATTATGATAACCACATGAAATGTTCTTTCAATATCCACTTTTGCAAAGTAAGGATTATAATATATCTATTTCATATAGCTCAGTGAAGATTAAAATGGATAATCCATTTAAATCACTTCACAATACTTAGAGTATACTAAGAGTTCAACAAATGTTAGAATGGATAGAAATATTACTTAGGCAAGTCCCACCAGGAGGGGCAATGAGCTATTTTTCCTACCTAATTGTCCTCATTCCTAAAATATTCTTTCTTCCTTCCTTCAGTACCCAACAGAAATCCCACAGAAAATCATTACATCCAAGACACTCAAAATTTTGGACTGGCTCTTGCTGCATTAGCCCATTTTTTTTAAATCCAGTTTGCCATCTCCCTGTAGCTGAAGAGAGACAGAAACACATTGCGCACACATGACTTGTATGAGTTTGTATCCATGACTACAAATCTTAAATGAGTGCAAAGGGGGAACCATATAGCACATCTTAGTGCATCCCCTAAGGCATGTTGCTATTCACCCCATGCACACAAGAATTCTGCAACCTCCTCTCAATGAATGTCTTCAGCACCTCCCTCTACCTTTACTCTTCTTCAATCCTTGCTTAAATGTTAAGTTCTGAGGAAACTGCCCCCACTGTCTTGCTGGATGATTTTCCCAAGCTCATCCCCTTGTAATGTACTATACTATGAACATACATAATAGGTGTGTTCTTTGTATTTCCTAATACCACGTGAATATATGAGAAGAGATTCATATTAGCAATTTAAAACCCTGTCAGGATCTGAGACATCTTAGCAAGTATTTGTTGCGTGACTGCACCAATACAGAAAGGCAAATGGATGAAGAACTCAAAAGTCAAGGAGAACTCTGATTTCTCAATAATCAAATGATGGACTAAAGATTATCAAAAGGCAAAAATAATAAAAACAGAGAACGGGGGTCTCCCACTCAAGCGAAGCAATTTAGATTGATATAAATAGATGGAAGAAGAGAAATTATGAGAGATGAAGGCGTTGAGGGAAATTAATAAGCATCTGAGGTAGAACTTACGATACAAAGAGCCTACAGATACATTATAAAAGATGTATGGTTCTTTCACACATACTAGGACTTAGAAGATGTGTAGCAGAAGCAGGAAGAACCACCAGAAGGCTGATCCAGACTTGTCCAGATTTTATCATCAAGGATACAGCAGCAGTAAGTACTACAGAGAAAGGAAGTCTCAAGGACTGACCTGCAAAATAAACTATACTAAAACAGACAGCATGTACACCAAGAGCTCTGGAAGCCCTTGAATTCAGCTCTGATGGTTGTTAACTACCGAATAATGTCAGTTATAGGGGTTAATTTTCTTTTACTTGTAAAATAAAAGGTTAGGAACTTAGGAAGAGTTGTTCTCAATTTATTTTGCCATTTCCTAGTTTCTCATTCTGAAAAGCCTTTGAACATCAAAGGCTTGTTTTTTTGCTGTTCGTTTGTTTGTTTTGGGGTTATTTTTTTCTTGCCTACAGATGCTTATTAAGACCAACTGTGCCCAGCTGAGAAATTCAAAGTGTTGTGGCCTTGATGGTTCCTTGTAAACTCTCAAATTCTACCCATGAAATCATTTACAAAAGCAGAAATTCGTTTTACAAGTGTCGTGTGGGATATTTAAATTGTTCCCTCTCTGAATTAATTTTAAATATTTAATGCTACTGAAAGAATGAGGAGAGGTAAAATCCAGCATAACCCATACATGTTTGACACTTGTCCCAAAAGTGAATAAACAACGATATTCCTTCACATCATTGGGATTTAGCGCTGTAAAATCCAGTCTCTGGTTGCCACAAAAGAATAACTCACTGGATGAAAACACGTGGTTTCTGGCACCCAACAGCCAGGAGTGAGTGCTCTGAAGCAGGAGCAATGCATTTCACTCCACAGAGCCGCGGGTTTGAGCCGGCCTCTGCCTCCTATACATTCGGTGCCCATAGCAGTCAGGCCCAACTGCACGACCCTGCACCCTGTCCTTCCTGACAAATCATATACGTGTGCCACAATATCTAGAAGGTCGCTTCTCTCACATCCAACTCTTCAATCTTTCTTTCTCCACTCCAAATCCAAAGTGTTGTCTTATCAGTAGAACCTAGGATTCATACCTAAAATTCTCACAAGTGTGAAAGATAAGGAAATTATAAAAGGTTTTCAAGGTTTTCACCACCAACATCTGTTAGGATGTGAGTAACTAAGTTACTAATAATTTTATAATTCAATTTATTTAATGAGGACTACTGAGAACTCAAGAACAATGGCAATGGGTATTTGATCCCGCTGCACATACTGGCTTTGTGGGAGTCTAGGCAGTTTGGATGCTCACCTTACTAGACCTGGATGGAGGTGGGTAGTCCTTGGACTTCCCACAGGGCAGGGAACCCTGATAGCTCTTTGGCTGACGAGGGAGGGGGACTTGATTGGGGGAGGGGGAAGGAAATGGGAGGCAGTGGCGGGGAAGAGACAGAAATCTTTAATAAATAAATAAACGGAAAAAAAATATTTCTAGTAATTAGGGTTTATCCATAAAAGGTCAGTTAAGATTTTCTTTAATGTTAACTAGCATTGTATTTATTAGTACTATAAAGTATCAAATAATAAGAGTGTTATGATTGTTCTAATTTCACTTTAGTAAGAAAAAATTTTAAGAACCCCCAGAGACTCCAAAAATAATCACACAGTTTATAGAATGGTTGAATTTATTATTGTCTTTTGAAAACCAAGCATATATTTTTATTTAAGCCATTCCTGTAATGAACTTGCAAGTTACAAAGCATTGGTAAAGAAGTGAAGAAAGGTGGTTCTGAAGTTAAAAGAGCTTGTTGCTATTCCAGAGGGCACAAGTGTAATTTCCAAATCTATGTGACATGGCTCACAATCTTCTGTAACTCCATCTCCTAAGTGTCTAGTCTCCATTGGAACCCACATTCACACGCATATACCTACAAGTAGACACGAGGCCTACTTAAAATTCAAAATAAGAAGGATAAATCCATTATTAAAAAAATAGTATCTAACCTGGTACCAATTTAACATAATTATAGACTATTTTAAAGACATTCCTATAAAAACTTCTACAGTAAATCATTTCAACTGCAAGCACAAGAATTGGAGGCCTACTAGTTAACACAATCAGGAATCCCTTAAAAACACTAAACTGGAACCATAATATACAGAGGACCTAGTAAAAATTCAGGCAGGCCCTATGCATGTTGCTTCAATCTCTGTGAGTTCATATGAACTTTGCTCATTCAGAAGTCCTCCATCCCACCTGTCTCCTACACCTATCTGCTTCCTCTCTGACAGGGTTTCCTGAGCACCTCTGGGAAGGGATGATGCAAAGGACTTCTAAAGTCTTAATTACGTTGTTGAACTGAAAGTCACTTGCTAGTTTCAAACACATGCTTTTGCAATTCTGTGAGAGACTAAAAGGCTTAGTGGATTTATAGTTAGTCTGCTGAACTGAAGGCTTGGGTGATAAGGTAATAGTTGTAGAAGCATTGATAATTTTCTCAAAATCTTTTCTTTCATTGCTAGTTTTTAAGTGAATGCACATCTGCACTTCATGGAATTTTTGTGATAAGAACAGCCTTTAGCATGCACGAAGAGTTCAATAAATGTCATTATTGTTATTAATGTTATTATATTGTTTTACAAATATATTTCTAGAAATTAAAACTTCTCCAAGCCCATGTATCTTAGAAAAAAACTGTTAATTTAATTTTCTGTTATTTGGTACAGTACTATTTGGTATATTTAATATGCAAAAGTTGTAGTTATAATTTATTCATTTTTTCCAACGTGTAATTTATCTATTAAAGCAAATACAGCTACAAGCCCATCCTATTTCTCAAGAATCTTACTGCACTCATCTTGGCTTAAGCGTCCATCCCAAACTGCAGGGGAATATTCTTTTCCTTTAAGCACGCTGAGCACAACCCATTAAAGTAAAGATATCAAGAGAAAGAAAATTCAGTAACATGCTCTGTAATTGAGACATTATTATGGTAAAATGATTCACAAAATGTCTGAGTCTCTCAAAATTTCTTAAGAACTATTCTAGAACATTAATGCTAGCCCCAAAGGACGAGTTTTGCCTGAGAAACAATTCCTGAGTGATCCAGCTCCGTTACAGAAGGATGATGTCTTTCTCACTTACCACTCTATTCCCCATGCGCCATTCAATGCCTGCAAATGATCTGAATTCAATAGCAGTTTTTCATAAACAAAGACACTCTCCCTGCTGCAAGAATACACTGCTCTGTGTTTATAGATTTCTCTTTTGTCTTTTAACCAGAATTGCTGACTAAAATTTAACTCCAGATTGCAGACACAGACATTCCCCCTCTGCCTTCTTCCTCTGGCAACCACTGGTTAAAACCATGACATTGATTCAACACAAGAAAATTTGAACCCGAAACAGAGAACAGTAGGTTCTCTGTTCTCATGTTTTATGGTTCTGGAGAATGCTATGGTGTAGAGTCCAAAGGGAGAAGCACCAGGATACATGAGGAGAAACTAAAAAGGTGCCAATCCTCACGGACACATTTCTGTGGGAAGAAGAACCTGGGGAAGTTTGTAGACCCTGGCAAAGAATGGAGAAGGCATATCAAGCGAGAGTCAGGAAAAATAGGAGAGAATGAGAACAGATGTCTCTGTGTCCCTAGAGACAGATATTGAGACACACACGAGGACTGAAAGTCTCCTGGGGCACTGGGCGCAGACACAGTGAAGCCCTGCTAAATGAGATTCTGAATGGTGGCTCTGTGATCAGCTTCCCTTAAGTGTTTTTTGTAGTCACCCTGTGTGCTCTAAATGGGGCATGTGTCTCATGGGCTAACGTTTGAGAACTTGGTCTACAGCTGGTTGTGCAATTTGGGAATTTTGAGTAGCTTTAAGAGGTGCAGCCACTCTGGAATCAGGGCCTTCCTCCTAGCCTGGCCTTCTTCCTGTTTACTTTGTGTAACCATGCATCCTTCTGCTTTTGAAGCCCCCAAACCATGTCTTCAGTGCCACAATGAAACGATGCTTTTAAACCATGCCTAAATCAACCCTTCCTTCCTTACGAGTTTCTTGTCATATATTTCATTACAGCAATAAGAGAAGTAACTAATATATTTTTCTGTAATTTTATATTTTTTTGTGAGTGAGTAGAACCACTGGTTACAGGTAAATTGATCATAGGCAATGGGTGAAAATTCCTCTTGTATCTAACTGCTTGTAGTGTGAAATGGCACCATAGCTGTCTCTGTCGCAACTGACTCAGGTAACCAGAAGCCAATACCCCTGCTTCCGGATCTCTCCTACAGTCACAACCACTTCAGACAACCTACATGGCTCCAGATAATCAACCTGATCTATGGAGTCAAAATCCCAGGCAACCTAAGTATCTGTGAACTTTAGAAAACTCTGTAGCTATTCTCACCAAAGATGGGAGGCTGAGTGTCTCTGCAGTGACCCAACAAGAAGCCAGTGACTGGTGGAGCCGAAATGTGTACTAATTGTGTATATTGGTTCAAATATACTTTTTTTGCACAATCTACAATCAAAACACCTCATCTTGGGTATATAGCTAGGGCAGAATGTCAATGCCGTGTCTGCAGCTGCCCCACCAGCAGTGATGGAGCAGCTAAGGAGTACCAGAGAGAGGTTGAAAGAATCAGCATCTGATGTAATGACGGTCAGCTAACACACAGGTAAACTTGGACGGGAAGCCAAGACTGTAGGATGTAGCGAAAGACTACAAGGTCTCTTTCCCTGGAAGAGTTCCTGGAAACAGTGAAGTCTTGAAGTACAATGGCCAAGCACCCTGATGCTATAAAGGATGAAGTTCTGACTTAATAGTTGTCAGTCTGAATAGTAGCCTCACTAGTTGGATAGGTAGAAGGTTTGGTGTATCAAGTTGCTGCTCTGACTGTATACTGCATTCACCGTTAAACGTTAGGCCACTAGCAATCATAGCCTCAGAGTAATCAATGTGGCTTTGTGGTGGTTTGAATGAGAATGTCCTTATAGACTTATCACAGGTGAATGCTTGATCACCTGGAAGTGGCACCATAAGAAAGGATTAGGAGGTGTGGCTTTATTTGAGAAAATGGATCCTTAGGGGTGAACTTTACTATTTCAAAAAGCGTGTTTCAAGCCCAGACTCTTTTTGATGTTGCCTTCAGATCTGGATGTAGAACTCTCAGCTACTTCTCAAGCCCCTTGTCCGTCTGCCTGGATGCCATGCTTCTCACACTGATGATAATGGACTAAGCCTCTGAAACTATAAGCACGCCCAATTAAATGTTTTCTTTCATAAGAATTGCTGTGGTCATGATGGTTCTTCACAGGAATATAACAGTGGTTGAGACAGCCTTCTAAAGTCTGCGTCTTAAATTTCTGATTCTTAGAGTTTAAATGCAGAAGTCACTTAGTTCAGCCAGTGCAGTTCTAAGCCTTCAGAGCTCAAAAATGCAGGACCAGGAGCATCAGTAGACGTATTCTTGTCTTACTTATTATTTCTATCTAAGTAGAGCAAAAACAACCAACCTAATAATTTGGAACATCTTAATGGCTGATTTTCTAGTTAGAGTCCTCCATCATGACATAGTTTCATTCTCTGTCCTGGTGTAGACAGTTTTTGGAAAGTGATAAGAAGTACCGAGTTGGCAAGCATTGTACTGGAAAATCCTGATGACTAGAGATCCAGGAGACTATATATTCCCTACAGAGTCTCAAGGACATTCCTTTTCCTTCAAAATAACATTGGACTGTCTTCGATGCCAAGAGGAGCAGTAACGAGGACAATGCTCTATGACTGTATAGAGCCATTTACTTCTGTTTATGTTTTTCCAGGTAAGAGTCTCTTTCCCTATGAGTTCAGGCCCCATTACTTCTTTTCATTTCTCTTTTCTGTGTTCTTGCCATATTTACTGCACTTCCAGCAAATTGTCCCTGAAATTGAACATAAGTGCAATAAATGCATCCCGCTTCTTGCAAAACCTCTTTAGGAGTTTCTTTTTTTATCTAGTTCAGGTTCTTTTTGCTGATAGTGGAGGACAGTAAGGGAAAGCATGACCATAACACATGTGTATTCTTTTTTACTGCCACTTATAATATTAATATTTTACTTATGCATAATTAATATCTTTTCCTGCCTCCGTTTAATTTCTCTTCAAATAGATTCTGCTACTTATTATTTTATTAGTACATGTACTGGCTGGTTTTGTGTGTCAACTTAATACAAGCTAGAGTCATCAGTGGAAGGAGCCTCAGCTGAGGAAATGACTCAGTAAGATCTAGCGGAGGCTGTGGGAGTTGCAACAGTTAACAGCTGATTCTCTGATGGAGGAGAGTCCTGTTCAGGAAAGGCTTGTTGGACCATCGACTCTGGAAACTAAAACTCCTGTCTGTGATTTCACATATGCAAAAGCAGCTGTGGTATTGCCCCAATACCTGCATTGTAGCATTTAATCTCATGTGATATGTATATGTAATCTCATGATTGCATCTCAATCTTACAGGCACATATACTCATGGATGGTTAGTAAGATTACTTCTCATTAAGCTGCATAATTTTGACATATAGAAAATACAGTAAGATACACTTCACAACTAGATCTATTGTCCCACGAGGACTGTAAGACACTTAAATGCCTACTTGTTTCTTTCACTCAAACTACACACGAGTAGCTCATTTTTACCTCAAAGCAAGTGCAAACTAAACTGAACGTTTCTGTACATGGATCATAAGTTAAAAACTTTATAGATATGCACAAGGTCAAAGTTGCATATGCCCAACCAAGGTTACTAACGCAAAACAACCTAAAATTGAGGCCAATTCCTTGCTTGCCTAGACCTAACTCCCCGTGAAGGTCTCTCAGCAGTGTGTCTCACCCAGGCACTGTGATCCCACCCTCTGGTCACCATCTTACACCTGGAACCTTGAAACCTTGCATTGCCATAAAGCTGGACTTCTTATGGTTCCCCCAAACAATATGCTATGACCAATAAGATGTAACTATTGTAGCGTTTTTTTTTCTTTTTGTCTTAAGCCTTCTGTAAAAAGTGTATTTAAGTTAGATGAACAGAGAAACAGAAAAGAACTGAAACAGAATTGAAACATTAGAGAACTAGAAGCTATCTAGGTAGAATTAGAGCAACAGAACAACAAAGAGCATGGCCCTCAGATCCTGTATGTGAGTCTTTACCCCTTAGACAGAAAAAGAAAAACTCAGTTGCCCTTCACTGTGAATTTCTTCCTCATACCCTAGAGGTAGCCTTGAAGAGCTGCTCTCTCAGGCTAACCATTAGAGATCCAGCTTTAAGACATTTCCTCATTCAGTGACCCACGGTGGGTGATACCATTCCTGGCTTGATTGTCCTGGGTTCTATAAGAAGGTAGGCTAAGCAAGCCTTGGGAAGCAAGCCAGTAAGCAGCTCCCCTTAGTGGCCTCTGCATCAGCGCCTGCATCCAGGATCCTCCTCTGTTTAAATTCCTGTCCTGATTTTCTTTGGTGAAGAACAGCAACGTTCAAGTCTAAGCCTAATTAACCCTTTCTTCCCCAACTTGCCTTTGGTCATGGTGTTTCATCACAGCAAGTGAAACCCTAACTAAGACAATTGGGACCAGTTTATTCGGATATGGCTATGACAGACCTGACCACATTTTTGTGAGGATAGTGGAAGAAATTTGGAACTTTGAGCTAGAAAAGCCATTGACTGTTGAGACCCCAGTGGGCTCTTCTGTGGGAACTTGAAAGATAAGAATCTTAAGAGCAATGCAGAAAATGGAGGCCTGGCTTGTGAAAGTTCAGAGGGAAGTTTAAATATTTTATCAGGCCCATTTGTTATTTTTAATAACATCCTGTAGTTAAAAATCCTGTAGTTCTGGTTAGCTGGGGCTAAACAAACAGCTGTGATTAACAAAATACCAGAACTACAAAATAAAAACTGCTTTGCTGGGATACTTGATGCCAGCCGGCTGGACCTAAGATATTAACAGCGATCAAGAAGAGATCAGCATCCCTGAGGTGAAATCTTCTGGGAAGTGTTTCCTGAAAACACAGAGAAACTGCATTCCAGAAGAAGCCAAGCTTTTACCTTGCACTGGTGACCAGACTTGGTTATGTGTAAGCTTCACCCAAGTGGTACTGCTTTTGAAGGCAAGAAGGGGTTGTGGAGAACAGTTGAGGCCTAGCACTGTGAGAGTCCAGGTAAGGCCATTGGTAAAGGTGCAGCCTCAGGGGCAATCGAAGGCCCAGAACTAAAAGGATCATACAAAGAAGCTGAGGCTTGGCACCATGAAGAAAGCCTATGAGTGGTTATCGGTGAAAGTGCAGTAAGGGACCCCAGCATTTTTGGAGATGCCAGTACCATGGGAGGACCACCAAGAACAGTAGCAATAATGGAGTGGAGCTAGCTGGAGCCTAGAAGACAAATTGTATGTACTGTAGAGGGCAGAGCTGGAGAAGTGACCAAAGTTCTTTGGAGGATCCCAGAAGATAGTGAGTAGGTTGGATAGTTGGAATTATTTTGCTTTGATTGTGACTGTGCCTTGATTTTTTTCCTAACTGAAGTAAGAACATATTTGCTCTTTGGGCTGACGAGGGAGGGGGACTTGATTGAGGGAGGGGGAGGGAAAGGGGAGGGGGAGAGAAAGGGGAGGCGGCGATGGGGGGGGGGGGGAGGGAAAGGGGAGGGGGAGAGAAAGGGGAGGCGGCGATGGGGAAGAGACAGAAATCTTTAATAAATAAATAAAAGAAAGAAAGAAAGAAAAAGAAAAATCTAAAACTCAAACCCCAAATAACAAACAACAGCAAAAAAGGTGAGCTTCTTTAAAAGATTATTAAAAATTTTTATTAACCACTTAAGGTAAATAAAATGCTAAACTTAAAAAAAAAGAACATATTTTAATGGAACTCATAGTGGAGGGACTTTGAATTTTGAAAGACTGGGTTTAAGAGATTGGTTACTAAAATTTTAGTGTGTTTGAATTTGGAAAGACTTGAACTTCTAAAGATATTTATGGTCTTTATGTGAGATCTTGGGGACAAAAAAAAGAAAAGAAGGGTTGGAAGGGTTGTGGTTTAAAAGTGATGTGTTTGTTTGTCAAGTTGACAAGGGGTCAGTCGTACTGGCTGGTTTTTCATGTCAACTTGACACAAGCTGTATTCATCAGAGGAGGGGTTCTCAGTTGAGGAAATGCCTCAGTGAAATACAGTTGTAAGGAATTTTCTCATTTAGTGATCAATAGGTAAAACCCAGCCCATGCTGAGTGGTCCCATCCCTGGGCCGTTGGTCCTGAGTTCTACAAGAAAGTTATCTGAGCAAGCCATGAAGAGCAAGCCAGTAAGCAGCTCCCCTCCATGATCTCTACACATATTCGGGACCCTGCACTTTTTGAGTTACCATCCTGATTTCCTTCAGAAACGAACGGCAATGCTGAAATGTAAGCCTGACAGACTGTTTTCTCCCCAACTTGCTTTTTGGTCATGGTGTTTTGTCACAGCAACAGTACATGAATCTTACTATATTTATAACTTTGCTTCCCCAAACTAATCCTCAACTTGGTAATATGTTTGTATTCAGCCAAAAATAATATATAGTCTGACATCCAAGTCTTTAATTCTTGCAACAAATAATGTCTCTAATATTCTGTTGAATTTTGATCACTCCATTATATCTAAATTATTTAGAAAAGCCTTTTATATTTTGTTTTCCTGTCACTCATTTCTGGTTTTAACCAAAGAGCATATTGCTCTAAACCATATTACAACAGTGTTCACATAAATATCATTTGAGACAGAAACCTGAACCTCAATAAGGTGGCATCATATTACTTTGTGTGCCTCATTCTTTATCTTATAGGGCATACACCTCATAGGAAAATGAGTATAAGTTCACAGTATTACTCAGTTTAGAAAGATTGCAGACCTATGTAATAAACTGCTAAGTTTAAAAGATTGTTTTTACTCTTGACCAGCCAACTCACTTTCTTAAATCAAGTTTCATGTTTTCTCTTTCTCAGCCATTAGGGATTATCTCCATTCTGGGAAATAATGGATAGAGACCTTTACTGATTGCAAAGAATTCCTAAAACGTGCCAAGACATCAAGAATACATAGCAAAAGTGTAAGTAGTCTTCATATAGTCCAAAATATTTACCAATGGCCATCTTGTCACAAATACAAGCCTTTGTGCATGTCACTCACCTTTTCTTTGTGATGAAAGACTTTTATTTTTTTTATTCTTTATATAAACTGCTTAAAACTCTGCTTTGTGTGCCTGTGCAGCTGTTCAAGGGATTCTATTAAACCTCTGAGAACAAAGATGTCAAATTTCTCTCATAAAAAAATGGTGAATAAGGAATCAAGGTATTTAAATCCTGCACACCGCCCTCTTGGCCAGATGTTACCCTTGATTACTTGCCAATATATTCTTGTTTACCATGAACAAAATGAACATACTACAAAATATAAATGCATGTCTTAAAAATCTGTTGTAAATATTTTAAATCATAGAATTAAATTAGAGATTTCTTAATTAACCCAGTTACTTTGCAACTCTAGCCTCCAAATAACATTAAATCAAATTATTAGAGGGTTTTACAAGATTTACCTCCTAATGGGGAATTTAAAAAAAGAAGATAGGAAAACCAATCACTCTAGTCAAAGCATCTTAGGAAAAATTATTTAGAGATTTAAGAAATTCTTCTTGATCTATGTAACCAAACAGTATAAAAGCCCATTTCCCTACTTCAAAAACATTCCTTAATGTGCTTGTTTCTTAAACAAATACAATGTGCAGAATATTGACAAAAGTCTCCCTCTTATATGACCACTGGGTTCTGGTGTTAGCATGTTACTTTTTAGGTTCTTGAATGAATTCTTGCCTTGGCACCTACCCATCTCTTCCTCCAGTTGGTGCTGGCAGTGTTTTTCCCTCTTGGTTCAATCATTGCAGTTGCTGTCTGTGTCTTTGGGAACTGTTCTTGGTCTGTTCTATGATGCCACTATCTTTGGCTCAGGGAGCTGCTGAGGTCTCCTTTGGCAGCCTGTCCTTCAGAGTTTCTCTCTTGGTCCTCTCTGTGTAGTTGCAGCCTGTGTTTCAGATTTCCTCTGAGGTTGTGGGAGATCCAGTGAGTATTCTTCTTGCACATATATTAATACACTGATCATTTTAACAACTTTCAGAAAATTTTTGTTTCTGTTTATTTTTCCAACACTAAGTCAAAACTTGTATATAATTATTGTGCAGTTTGGGCTAATTATTAAAGTGTCAAATCAGATGAAAGTCCTTCTTTTTTGAAAACATTTTCCCCAATTTATCCAATGTATTTACTACACATGCATTTAATTGACTCTATCACTAACTTTCTCAATGGATCTCTTTGTGAATTGAATAGAGTAGAAAAAGTTGACTAATCACAAGAAAGTTTTTACCAAACTAAAATAGATATAATTTGAATCGTGGCCCCTGCATTTTAGGTGGCTTTTTATGGAATTTTCCATGGAATTATTAAAACTCTGACATATTACTGGATATTTCATTTATTTGTTTATTACTTAATATTACTTAATGCTTGACTCTACAGAACAAGTGCATGCTTGCGTTTGGAAACAGACATGTGATATCTCACGGTCCACTGTACTTTCATGATGCAATTAACTGGATCTTTCGAAATGTACCTCAAGTGAGGCACCCCTCACAAGTACTGGGAATATCCCTGTATCCTTTGTTTTGACAAACTGAAAATACAGATGATCCTGATTAACTATCACCACACACTCATTTTATAGGGATGCTAGTTAGGTTTTTTCCTTATACTTGTATTCTCAGGAAAGAATCCCACATATACCAACTGCACCTCTTCAGTCCCAGATCACACGCAGATTTACAAAACCTGCCACTAACGCTCCTCGTTCAACTTAAAGAAAAGTTCCATAGCTCCAGTTTTTCCCCACAGTAGAGATAATCACAGCACTCTAAAAAAAAAAAATACTTTTCGTGACTCCTTCTTAGAATCCACTCTCAACCTGTCTTCATCACAATATAAGGGATTTGAGTGTCATATATGAATAGTTCCTCATAGTTTTATGGGACAATCACTGATGTGAATATTTTATCCTCATTACTTATGCAAACATTTCCATTTGTACATTCATGGCATGCACAAATACATATACTCATGTTATAGATGTAATAGATATTTTCTAATTGTTTTTTCTTCTTCCCCATTTCTCTTGTGTCCCTTCCTGTGCACACTTAACAGCCATAGGCTCAGACAGACTCACCTTTATGGCAGAACTGAGTATCTAATGTGACAACCTTTGAGACTGATCAGAAACCCAGTTCCCTCTGGTCTTAGATGATTGTAAAGCTCTGTTAAACTTAGATTGATATCATTGTTGTTATCAATAATATGTTCTTCCAGTATGTATTTGTAAGCACTCTTTGTGGAGTTAATTTTACTGTAGACAACTCAAGACAAAGGGTTTGGAAGAGGGTTGCTTCCTAGTTAGCAGCTGTTGAAGTTTCTCTTACTCTGGGTGCTGCTTTGACTAAAATGAGTACTTTGGCCCAGCAGGTTACCCTTGTGCCAACATCAGCCATGCTGAACCCTGCACAGAGACCTTGAGACAGCTGTGCAGAACACCACATCTCACTGCCCAGCTCCTGAAAGCATACCTCTAGCCATAGCTATTTGGAAAAGCTTGCATCAGAATTTATAGAATTGTCAAGCCTTGATGGATCGTTTAAGATTTGCCCAACAAGCATGGGTCAAAATATCTCTTCCCTAACCATATACACAGATTGTTCAGGCCCACTCAGGGTTGCCTGGGAGACACCCTGCTTGCTACTTTCTCCAATACCTTAGGTCTGCATGGGAGCAATAACGTTACATAATGATATGACTGACCACTGCACCACCTGCCTACCACCTCTGCTTGCTAGAGACCATCATTTCAGGAGTTTCTCACTTAGTTACAGTCTCCACCTATGTAGGAAAAACAAGCCCAGCCATCTGAGAGGAGACAGATGCAAAATATTTGCAATCTCAGTGCTTTCGGGACATAATGCAAGCAAACCAGAGTGTCATTCTGTGCAGAAAGTCTAAACTTTTAGACATGATCTCTCTGAATCTTATTACAGCTATACAACATGTTGAGCTTCCATCCTCTATAGAGGGATCAATCGACAGAGACATGTTTAGGAAATTAGTTCAATGTGATATCAGTTTGAGTAGCAGAATGCGGAATATGGTATCAGAACAATATGAGGTTTCCACACACCTTTCTATGAATATGTGTCAGGACTTTTTCAATTTTGAACAATCTGAACAAAGTAAAAGCATTTTTAAATCCCACCCCAATGGAGGAAGACTCCCAGATGAAGTGAGAAATGTATTTAAGACTGAGACTTTGCAAACTCATAACACTTATGTAGGACAACAGAATACAATTTAAATTAGAGTTTAGTAAACACTGTGTCTATAAATAGGATTTATGATTCTAATTGTATAGATAAAATATTATATGAAGATAAGTCTACTGGTGAATTGGAAATTCAAATAGCTTTTTCATTAGACAATCCAATCTGAAATTAGAATTACAATAATGTGTGGATAAATTGTCTATAATGACAAGATGAGCCCGTCCAAAAACCATAGAGTGACTTCTTGTCCTCAAGAATCTGACAAAGAAAAGTTTGAGGATAATGGGAATTTCGTGCTCTTTTGCATCCAGAGAAGGCATCGCTCAATTAATTGATATAAAACCACTTGTCAATTGCCCTTTAAAATGCAAAGAAAAGACAGGAAATAAGGAGCCTTTTGATTCTCAGTATTCTACAGTGGGCCATCTCTGTCCTGTCACTTTAAACTTCAAGCTTTCTCTCCACATTTCCTTCATTGTTTGCAGTTACTGTTATACTATGAGTTAATAAATAGAAAGATCATTTAAAACACATTTAGGAATTCTGGAAACATTCAAGATAAGAATGTCTTGAAAACGCTATACTGGTAATTAAACAGAAAGGAAATAAAACTCACACATTAAATAGCTGCTACAATTACAATAAACATGATTATAATAAATGCAGCATAATTCCACTTATCAAAATGTATCACCATGAAATGTATGGTATTTAGGATAGTGTTAATAATTTCCAAATGATTTCCTCATCAAAAGGGTTTTTGCTCCCTCTGTTATAAATGGCATTGCAGTTTTGGTGCCCAAAAGATATAACAGTTCTCTTCAGGAAGAAACACCCCCTGCGGAGCTCTCACAGATTAAGTTTGATTATGTGTGCCTGCCTGAAGAAGAGCTGTTAGGAAATGAAAAAGGCTAAGCTTTCAAAACCTTCGGAATACTCTTTTGAGGTCATGCAGAACTCGGAAAGTGATTCAAAGTCTTTCGGATTTTAATACATGAAAAGCAAAGATGCAAAATGTTTGCTACACCCTTTATACGGCAACAGAGCTCAAAGGAAATGTGGGGCTATGGTGACAGAGAAGATGATCAAAGAATCTCACACATGAGTGTGAAATGTGACCCAAAACACATTATTAACTATTAATATTAACTGATATATATTAAAATAATATCTCTTTTAAAAGGGCCACATAGTCATTATGGTAGGACAAAACGTTTGTTTGAAAGACAGAGAAGAAAGAATTACAAATGAACAGAGAAAATTCAGATAAGCTCATTTGAATATTTTGTTACGTAGAGATTTATTGATTTCAGCTTTGAAATAGAATTAGACTATAGTAAATTACCGAAGTGGTGATAAACAAAAAATTAATGATCTAAAGAAAATATGGAAGCAGTTCCACAAAGAAATAATCATAAATGAAGCAACCTATAGACTGAAAGTTAATGACTTAAGAGGATTCCTCACAGGTGGGCCAGCATATTTCAGAACCTTGGTCACAAGAATCACAGAGTAGGACCTAGAACTTCATGTTAACGGCAGATGGAGAATGTTTCGTTGTGTGCACAAATTTAAAACAACTGCATACACTGAGAACCACGGAAGTAAATTGTGAATTGAGTGAGTTCTAATTTTACCATGTCCCTGTAGGAAAAGAACTTGACAGAATAGATTTGTGACTCACATGTTGTGTTTAAAATACTTCGCTGTAAGCTGATGTGGCACCTATCGCATGCCTGTAAGTCTCTACTTGAGAGACTGAAGCAAGAAAATCCAAAGTTCAAGGCTAGCCTGGGCTGCATAATGAGTTCCAGCCTACGGAGTCGGGCTGTGTTAAAAACCAAAACAGTCAAGCAACATCCAAAGAAGTAAGACATTCCAAGGGCAATTTCTAAGGTAATATGCTGACGGCTTATGTAATGTTATATATAACATTCCTTTGACTTGATGTATAAACTCTCAAAAATGTTCCAAGACCCATATTTCATGATGAAGGCAATGGGCTTTCTACACTGATATGTAACTCTATTCCTTCAACATACTGTCAAAAATCTAAGTCAGAGCTTTCTTCAATATCTAAACTGTTATATACACATTTTACATTTCTCATGCCCAAAGACTGCAAAATCCTTTACTAATATTTTAACATACAGGATCTCACTCAAACCCAGGTAGAGACGCTGAAGCCTATACTTCCTCTTAATTTTAATAAATAAAATGAACATTTTACTGTAAATTGTCATTAGACCAAACATTATAAAATACAAGTCTCAAAAACATAAAAATAATTGCCAGTTATTTATTTTCTGAGGTGGTGGCTGGCAAAACTTTTCCAAAAACGTGTGGTATGCAAGAATTAGCATCTGGGAAAGGCAGAAGAAGAAGGAAAATGTTTGCTAAAAATGAAAAATCAAATGATTATTATGAAATGAAACTTTCATAGAGTGAAATGAAATGTTTTCAACATTGTAATTTTTATCCATGGATAGTACATATGCATGTACTTGACCCACAGGTTATACTTATTCTCTTAGTCTTCGAACAATATCATTAAGTTCTGGACTTTCTCAATATTTTAAATTACTATAAAATATTTTCCAGATATATACCAAATTCTGGATATGCACCAAACTCCTATTCCCCCCATCACTATTCAAGATTAACAATAGTGCTAATGGTAAAATGTTTCCATTAAATCTGAAAATTCAAGAGATAATTATTGCTGCTGGCAACTTCACTAAAATCTTCAAAACCTTCTCACGTTACTGTAGCCTAGTGGCAGTGATAGATTTGATGCCAACTGCTCAGGGAGAAGGTCACAATGGTGTCACAGCCTGGGGAGGATGGCGTGGTGATAAAATTATTCCTGCTCTTGGGAAAAAGATTCGGAGAGAGGAGCATGTTTAATACCCCTGAAACTAGGAAAAGAAGCACACCCTATGCAAAACATGCACAAGGGGATCAAGTGAAGGACCTCAGATACAGTCATCGAGATGCCTACATTCAAGCAGGAGGCTTGAATCCCTATTGGAGTCTGAAAAATCAAAAATCCAAACTCCCTTTTCCCATAGCTTCTCTAAGTTTACTGGCATAAAAAAAAAGTCTGAAACAAAGAATCCAGGTCCACTTATACATTAGATATTTGTGTAGTAAGATCTTTGAAGCCAACAAAATAAAAAAAAAATCTTTATTCCAATATAGTCCATTCCAGATTGTTATCAAGGCAGTATTACTGTAGACAGCATTGAGACTCAGTCTTTCTTTTGTTTTTATTTCATTTATCAAACAAGAAACAGTCTCATTAACAGTAGGCTGGACCATCAGAAATGTGTGCTGTCAAGAATCCACAGTCCTTGTTTGTGGGACCAAACGATCATTGTTATGATTCAAGTAGTTCATCGCCACCAACACAATACATAAGGGAAGTCCTGGGAAGGCAGAGTTCAGTTCTAGTCTGTGAAAGTTTTCAGCAGATTGTTTTGAATGAGTTCCATAATTTAGCTCAATGTCAGCTCTCTCATCTTTAAAGAGGTATAATTCTAGCTACCTCAGGGTTTGGGTGGGCTTCCTTTAAAAGGTCAGGAGGAAGAAGTTCGCTTTTGCTTCACGTTATCAGAACTCCAGCCAAAAGCATGAGCAGACATTGTATCATGGTAGTAGATAAGCAAGAACTTTATCTTGGATATGCACATGGTGAGTAAAATTACAGGGCTGTCACAGCCCAGTGTGTCTGCCCTTCTCCTTCCTGGATGTGCTTACCATTGTTCTGCTCTGTTTCTGAATTCCTTTTATAAGCTGTGTCGGGGAATATTTTTTTAAGGTGTGTCACTTATGTTTATGTTGCGTTTGTTTAACTCTGTGAAGCTGTGTTACTGTGCCTGTCTGAAACTCCTGATGGTCTAATAAAGAACAGAATGGCCAATAGCAAGGCAGGAGAGAGAAATAGGCAGGCAGAGAGGATAAATATGCACCGAAATCTGGGATAAAAAGAGGGAACAAAAGAACAAGGAAAGGAGGGTGTCGAGGGTCTGCCACCCAGCCACTCAGCCGACCATGTAGTAAGAATAAAAGTAAAATATACATAAGTAAAAAAAGGAAAAGGCCCAGAGGAAAAAGGCAGTTGAAATAATTTAAGAAAAACTGAGAAAAAAAAAAAAAAAAAAAAAAACAAGGCAAGCTAAGGTAGGGCATTTAAGTACAAATAAGTCTCTGTGTGTATTTATTTGGGAGCTGGGTGTCAGGCCACCCCCCAAAAAAGAATAAAAATGGCCAACAACATTTTGGCATACCAAATTTCCATGTAGGGCCTGAGAAAGCTTTGGGGGAAAAAAAGAGGATTACAGCTCCTTAGCCCTTGAGCAAATATACAAACAAACAAACAAACAAAAACACACACACACAAAAACACACACACACCAAAAAAAAACCCACAAACTGCTAGCTGCTAGCTGCTAGCTCTAGGAAGGTTGAATGCAGCTCCTGGTGGAGGCAAACCTCTGACCAGTATGCAAGCCTTAGGCTTGGCTCTCATGAAGGGAGCAGAACCCAAGATAGCTGAGCAAAGGATCCAGGTGTAGCTTAACAGTCTAAAGTTTGCTCGTGCGGACAAAAAAGATTCAGAGATATGCAGTAAAAGAGGTCCAGACAGAATCTCTAAATAGATTTCACAGGCTTAAGAAAGAAAAAAAAATGGGTATAGGCAATTGTAGAAAGAACTAAAATCTTTTAAAAAATAAAGTCTTGAAAGAGACAGTAAAAGTAATGTAAAAGAAAGAAGCCATGTAAAGATGGGAAATACATAGGGAGTCTGGATCCTTTATGCTATTATTTTGAATTTTTTGATTGCTGAAAAGCAAAGGACAGCTCCTGAGAGACCTAGAATTGAAAGAGGGACTATTGAAACACACCACCCTATATAGTTAGGAATACCTTAACTTTAAAAAAGTCAAAAATGTATTTGTCAAATGGAAATCAGAAATGTTTTAGAAAAGCAGTTTTGCTTATATTTCTACAAGGAACAAGAGGTTATGGATTCGCTCCTGGTTAATATGGATCAGGTGTGAGAAGGCAGAACTCCTGAAAGTTGACAGGAGATATCAACAAAAGTTATAGCTGGTCTTCCCACAACTTGACCATTATGTCAAGTTTTTCCATCCACATTTAGCAGAAGGCAATCTAGAGAACATGACATCCACACTCCCGAGAATTGGGTTGTGGGAGGCTTTAGGTTATTTGTTTGGTTACGGATGTTTGTTGTAATTTAGGGGAATATATGTATATAGGAGAAAAAGACAACTCAATCTCAGATACTTCGCATTGTCCTGGATTTTGGTATATTGATACAAATTCAAAGTCAATTTTGTTACCCTGTATATATGTTTTTACTCTTGTTTAAAGAACTTTTGTACATTGATACAAATTTAAGGAAATTTTTGTTACAATACTATATGTATGTATCCACTCTTATTTAAAGGAGTTTTTTATAGGTTGGTATCAATTTTTATTACAACATATTGTACATATGTTTCTGTTCTTAAAGCATTGTACCTAGACAGTTTATTTTAAAATGTAAGGTTAAATTCTAGTTTTTGAAAGCTATTGTTATCAACTGCTTAGAAAAATCAAGAAACACAGGTCAGTCATTAGTCATCTAAAACAATCAAATTTGTAGTTATGCTAGGCATGCATTCCAGATGGTATGGAGATATATTTTAGATAGATAAATGGTCTTCAAACCTTTCAAAGACTACAGAATACAGCATTTAAAATGTTTTACTAATTTAAAGTTTTTCACGACAATGAGGCACATCTGCTTTTGTAAGAACCAATTTACTACAGAGATGATGGACAACAAAGAAACTCCTCATGGAATTTGTTTTCAGTGTGCCAATGCTAGCCATTTGGGCAAGAAGCTGCTCTTGCCTGGACTGTTTGGCAGTATGTTTTTTAAACTGGACATGCAGGACCCACAGGAAAGTGACCACTGAACTTTGCCAAAACAAGGTGTGATGGTCCTTTAGGGTCCTTGCTTCACAGGAAAAACTGTCAGACATTCTGCAGGACACAGAGGAAAGTGACTGACTAACTGCCAATATAGGCAGGACAGTCTTTCAAATTCCTGCTTCATTGAAGTCTTCCAGATACTATAGACCTGTAGGCCGAATATGGATGACCCAATGTTGCAAACAAACGTTGGGTTACTGTCCAAATAGTCAAATGTCTAGGTCATTTCTAGAGATTGTTGGAGTCATTTGTGGTGAATTTTTATTTACTTATATAACATATCCTTCTGGTGCCTTTGATGGAGTTGAAGACTAGATAGTTATAGTTGCAGTATTCCTTATACGATAGAAAGTAAGTTATATACAAAATTTGGATTTACTAAAATAGGACAGATTATGAGGTATTTTCTTTAAATTTGCCAGACACAAATGAATTGGAACTC
This sequence comes from Alexandromys fortis, assembly GCF_014885135.2. Taxonomy (NCBI): domain Eukaryota; kingdom Metazoa; phylum Chordata; class Mammalia; order Rodentia; family Cricetidae; genus Alexandromys; species Alexandromys fortis. The sequence goes on from NW_026068009.1 coordinate 2,542,055, forward strand.
AGTACACTGTGAATGTAATCTTTACTTGATAATTGTTCTTGTTGTACATGGTCTTACTAGGTTAAAGTTAAAACTTTTCACTTTTTTTTTTTTTTTTAGAAAAAAGCAGGACGTGTTGGGGAATATTATTTTGTGTTACATTTGTTTATGTTGCATTTGTTTAACTCTGTGAAGTTGTATTACTGTTCCTGTCTAAAACAGCTGTCTAATAACAAGGCAGGAGAGAGAAACAGTCAGGGTTGGTAGTCAGAGAGGATAAATATGAGCAGAAATGTGGGAGAAAAAGAGGGAACAAAGAAGAAGGAGAGGAGGACGTCAGGAGCCAGCCACCCAGCCACCCAGTAGGCCACAGAGTAAGAGTGAAAATAAGATAAACATAAGTTAGAAAATGAAAAAGCCCAGAGGCAAAATGTAGTCATAATAATTTAAGAAGAGTTTGCAATATACATAGTATATGTAATATATATAGTAATTATTTTCCTCTAGAACACATCTCCTCAGGTTCTTTCTTGACTTCATCTCATCCTAGCACACAAATTCTCACATGAAAATCCTTAGTAATTATTTTCATTTGTGTCCATTAAAAGAATTTCCATCTTTTAAAATCTCCTTTAAAATCAATTTTGTAAATTTCAGCCACAGCTACTTATTTAAAACAATATAATTTCTTACTATTCATAGATAACCTACACTCTCCATACAAATTCTATTGCTTTCTGAATATTAACTTATTTATACGGTTTCTTCAGGTTAGGTTCTTAGAATTAGATGTATGGGAGGGTTTTTGTGTTGATGGTGATTGTTTGGTTGTTTTCATTTTTATTTGTTTTGCTAATAAAACTTAAACCAAAAGGTAAACAAGGACCATATTTATAATCATTTTAATTTGATTTGGTAGGTTCTATAATAGAGAACAACATAATAGTATTCACAGGGTGGGGGGAGGAGGCTAACTGTTCACACTAAATAATATTTAATTTAAATCTCTCAGGTCCGTTTTTATTTAATAATTAATGGAAAAATGGTTTCTCAACCTAAGTACCTATGTTTTCACTATTAATACAGTCCCCAGGTAATTGAAAGAGCATCAGCTCATAAATCAGGTGCAACTGCAACAAGAATAGCAAAATGAGAAAACTATGCACATTGATGGCATACCCCTCAGCATACAGAATGAGTAAAAACAAAAGAAAAGAAGCAGAATATGGAAGCCTAATCATACCATAAAGCATAGTGGTTACCCAAGTGAACCCCTACTCAACTCCTTCCATCTCAGTTCTGTCTTCTAAAAAGACGTTAGAGAAGTATTTATCTTGCTAGATCAGACTCACACTTGTGTTTTAAAGTATTTCATTTATATTGTGAATATGAGCTTTAGATATCTATATATGTGACTATTTATATTAATATATTCATCAGAATTGTTATGAGGGGGAAATGCCTAGACTGTATTTTTGAGATTTATTCAATGTAACTTCTTCAAAGTGTGACTTACAGGCACTTATGTGAGGTCAACTTGAACTTGAAACTCAAGAGCATCCTGACTGAGCTCTTGGATTTCAAGCAACATAATTCAGCAATGTTCAATTTTCTCACCAAAGGAGCAAAAGCCTTATTCTCCTTAACAGTCCAAGTGTTTGATATAATTGTAAATACACACAAAGCTCTTAGTCCAGTGTCAGGAATTTATGAAGAGCTCAGAAAGTATCAGTTTCATCTTTCAACCACTATAACCTAAAAGCAATTCATTTCACAAAACTCCCTTGACTTTCCTACTTGGGTAGGAACTTTCTGTCCTACAACTGTCACGGGTTATAATAACACACACAAAAATGACATTTTAAATAATATCTCACCTGCAGTGTTTCTCGCAATTGGGCTCAGAAGCCCGATATCAGCATTCTGTTCCCAAACTTCGAAGAGTGACAGTCTCTCGGGAAACACTAATAGGATGTCTACTAAATGAATGAGGACTGTTATTCTTTTCATTTGCTTCTCCCTCTACTTTCCCTTGTCTATCGTGTTTATTTATAACTACTTCAAGCTGCCTGCTATTAGGCAGGAACAAATCCGTTTGCTGTGAGAAGTCAGAGAATTTGGGGGAAATGTGGTTTTCAACACCTTAATATCAAATGTAGTTAAAACTTCTGCTGATGGAGTCTAGAAAATGTCACTCCTGGAAACTTTCACACCCACAGTGACTCTTATTGGACATAGATTGAATTCTTCTTCAACATGATTTTCTGCCTAGAGGAAAGGCATCTGGAGACGTTAAACAGAAAATACCAAACATCACTTAAAAAGGAAACAGAGGACTAGAATACAGGGAATGGGCTGCTATGACAGACAGACAGGGGACTGACGGGAGGCAGTCTGACTGGTGGCAGACTGTGGCTGAAATATAAACCAAGGTTGAACACCCCTAAAAATGCTCTAAATTTTTATTCAATCATTTTTTTCTCTTTTTGGGTCTTTCATTTAATAATCTATGGGTTCCTCCCAGAAGTTAATTCTGGGGCCTGATTTGCCCTTTAACAAGTGAACGTGCACACACACACACACACACACACACACACACACACACACACACATCAGGATAAGGAGACAGAAGGAGGGAAAGCCCTGTGACAGCATCCCGTGAGAAACAAATAAACAATAACATACTTTCCTCTCCTAAAACGGTCCCAAAGTTTGCATGCCTGAGAATTGAATGATAATTGCAATTGCATCTATTGCACACGTGCTTTCGAGTCTTCGTTCCTTTAGGAATTTTCTGGGTTAACTTTCAGTACATTAATATCAGTATCAACTCGGTCACACCCAGGAAATCTAATCAGAAGATTCTCAGTCCAAACAGCCATTCAGGTTCTTGTCCGCTGCGCCTGGTGTTCAACAGTGAAGAGGGAGGAGCCATACAACACCCTGGCATGCTATGAGGAGATAGACTCGTTTCTTTAACAGAGCTGCCTTTCCCCATTAGTTTTGCTGAGTGTATTTTTACCAACAAACTCTTTGGTATACTAATTTCCTCCACTTTTTCCTCTTTCGAAGTCCAGAATCATAAATCAACACCGAGACCAGATTTGCTTATATCTCAGTCACTTTTCCATTACTATGACAAAACACCATGAACAAGGCAACTTACAAAAGAAAGCATTCGTCTGGGCTTACAGTCTCACCGCATTAGAGCCATGATAGCAGAGCAAAGGCATGGTGGGAGGAACAACCGGCAAGCCCACACCTCCATGTGAACACGAGGCATAGAGGCACACAGAGGATGGAACCACTCTTTGGAAACCTCAAAGCCCATCCCTGGTGACATATCTCCTCCAGGAAGATCACACCTCTCAATCCTTCCTAAACAGTTGTACCCACTGGGACCCAAAGGTTCAAACACATTAACCTATAAGAGTCATTCTTATTCAAACCACTACAGTTACTGAAAACTCACTCTTTTTCTCTTCTCTGAAAATACAAAATTAACTTTCACATTTCAACTCCTACATATTCCAGTATCTGTAAGCATACCTTTCAAGAATTACAGTATTGCAGCTGGAGAGATGGCTCAGAAGTTTAAAACTCCTACAGCTTTTGCAAAGGACAAGAATTGTTAACACCACTCACACTGAGTGACTTTAACTCTAGCTGCGGGGGATCCTCTGCCCATTCCTGGACTCAGGGAGAACCTGCACCTCTGTGCTCCCCCATGTAAACACAAACTGCAGAAATAATAAAAAATCAATATTTTCAGAAGTAATTGAAGACTCAATGACAATAGCTTCTGTTTTAACCACTTCGGGTAATTGTTTATAGAAGCATCTAAAATAATCCCTGTTGCCAAGTTCATGTATCAGAAAAGACAATGTTAATGTTTATTTGCTGTGTTTACTTGTCTGCTCTGTATTTAGGTGTTGTGCAACACTAGAATATTGAATAAGTTTACTGCCAGGAGCACAGAAGACTTACATCAAGTTATATATCTAGGTCTTTAGCTTGCAGCAGTGTGTGAATGTAAGAGGAGACCTAGGATGACTTAGAAAGGGGGTTGGCGGGAAAGGGATGGGTACCAAAGAATGAGAAGGCAGTAGGGAAAAATGGGACCAGTTCACAGCATAGCTGTGGTCTAGAAACTGGGCATCTCCTCAACTTTGTGTGAGAAGCAGAAGGAATAACACAGAACTAGGGAAACACTTGTAAGAAAATAATCATCACTTGAAGGAAAAGGGATTGCCAATTCAGCTCCGGGCCAACTGTAATCAGTAGAAAACATTGCCTGTGTGGCTAAAGTCATAGAGTATCTGAATTTCTTTAAATTAAGAATATTCTAATCTGACCGTCACTAGGGTTGCAAATGTACTTGTGTGTCTTATTTCCTTAGAAAATACAAAGTAGGTAGGACGTTATTTCAAAGAGTAAATCGAACCTCATCTGAAACTCTAGATGTGTTAGAAATTGAAGTTGCTTTTCTGTGTCATAATGACCCTCCTGACTCTGATTTTGCAAGAAAGAATATTTTTGCATTTTCCCAGATTTATTTTCCAGCTGAAAAGCATGCTTTTTACCATTGGTGATTTTAAAATATATTTTCTCTGTACAGTATGCTATATGTTAATTAACCAAAGCAATGTTTTACAAGTTCACCATGATATTTTTCATTATTTTAGAGTTATTTTATAAAGAAGAAATGCTTTTGGTTTTAATCATATGTTAAAAAGGCAATAACCACTAAAAATCTCTTCTTTTTCACATTTGAATTATTAAAAGCTATAATGTTATTATACTAGAAGGATTCTACTTCCTTCTTGCTAAATTTTTACCATTTAATAATTTGCATGCTATTTTATTCAACATAAAGCATGTATTTTTTAGTACCTTTAAATCTTTAGATTTTACCTTATGGCTCAATAATAAGAACTCTTATCATCATTGTTATAGCTTTCCTAATTATATAAAACCTTTACCAGAGTTTCCATCTGGAATTGCCCTTGTTTATGAACAGATAGTCATGACATTACCTAGGCAAATGTGGCAAAATGAAATTTTTTATATCTTTAAAAAATAATAAGCATGCAAAACTTTAGAAGTCCAAAAGATGAAATAAACAAGACCTAGTAGTTTTGCCTCTCTTCCATAGAGTGAATCTGAGAACCCTAAAACAAAATCTGATTCTAAATCATGAAGAAATCATTATTTTATAATTACTTATCAGATTTTTATGAATCAAATTAGTTTGGGGACTCTGGGACTATATGTCTACCTATTAATATAAAGTCATTTCCCCAGGAACTTGTCAGGGGAAAAGAACTCCTTACAGTGCATATTTACATTCTTTGTCAAAAAGCTGAGAGCAATTTAATCAAAAAAACATTAAAATCCAGCTTGTCTTAGAAATCACAAGACTGTTAAGCTTGATGTTGTCACTGAATTGTCTTGACCAGATTCACTAATTGATGCACACATGAGAGTATTTACTTTTACAAACATAAAACAAATATGGATCATTGCTTCTGCATAAAAAAAGTCTGCCATGTACTATAGATAGATTATTCTGTGCACAGGTAAGCAAGTAATTCATGAGTTTAATGTTTTGCCCCAATCCATCACTGATGATTATTTATTCTACAATATAAATTTTTAAAAGAGCATGTTCAGAAAGTCACCAATATTCTGGCAAGGTGTCTGGTAGAAATCCATGGCTGAAACTAATATTTATTTACAAATCGGTTTGGGGAAGGCAACAAATTCACTTTTCTTCTTTTCCTCTTTTGTTTCCTTAAGTGCTTCTGAAATCAATATGCTTGATGGGTTTGTCCTTGAAAACATTTGATCTCCTCAAATTAACACTTTGCTTCAAAGAGAAAGACATTCAACAAATACGCAGTCATTGTTAAAGATACCTCAAGTCTCATTGTCCTTGGTTTACCCATACTTCACCCTGCAATCCTCCAAAGTTGTCTGCTTTTTCTAATAGTTTCCAGTCAGATAAAGGCTTAATTTCACTTCCTAATGTTCTAACCTTGTCTCTGAGGCAAGGTTCTTTAAATCAGGAGATTATTAAAGGGCATTTTTGTATCCGTACTCAATAACACCTCAATAGAGATTCAACATCCAAAATCCATTTTTGTTCCAGCTATCAGTCTGGTCAAACCCATTGATTTCTTTTCAGAAATTACACACATTTCTCATAATGGCTTTTTTTTGCCTCAATTTCTCAATGCAAATTGATTCTTTGCAAATGTAAAGTGGAACACATCATTCATCTGCTCAAAACTCGCACAGCCATAATCCCACACTACTGAGGGGGAAAAAAAAAAGATTAAGTAACAAGGAGAATTTAAGGGATTACCCTGAGAAGAGAAAATAGAAAAAATAGATTAGATTCCTCTACTGGACTGGCAGTGACAAGTGGGGTTGGGAACAGGAGAGATCAGGCATGGAAAGGAGAGAGGGAAAGGAAAAAAATACTGGGGGAAATGACTGGAATGTGGGGCATTTTGAGGGTGAGGTAGAAACTTAATGCATTGAACATTCTGTGGAGTCTACAAGACTAACCCTAGCATAGACTTCTAGTAATGGGGGATACGGAACCGGAACCAGCCATATTCTGTAACCAGGCAAGGCCTCAAGTAGAAGCATTGGTACACAACCCAGCCACAAAACAGTCAGTCTGTCCTGCCTGTAGAGTTTTCTACTACTGGAACCTAGCAGAGTCTTCATCAAAGAGAACAGAGAGTTCCTCCAGAAACCAATGAGAACAGAGGCACAGTCACACAGCCACATATTAGGCAGAGGTCTGGGAGCCCTGCAGAGGAAGGGGGAGGATGGATCAGAGGAACCAGAAGGGTCAGGGAGACCACCAGAACACGGTCTACAGAATCAACTGACCAGGACTCCTAGATGCTTGCAGAGATCAGGACATCGAGGTTGCCTGTTGGGGTTTGACCTAGGTCCTCTGCATATTTTAGGGCTGAGTAGGTAGCTTGGAATTCTTGTGAGAGTCCTAACAGTGGGAGTGAGGGTATCTCTTACTCTTTTGCCTACTTATGGAACCCTTTTCCTCCTACTGGGTTGGCTCATCTAGCCTTGCTGTGATGTTATGGATCTGGTCTACTGGAGTTTGCTATGCTATGTTTGGTTGATATCCCTGAGAGACATGCTCTTTTCTGAGGGGAGGTAGAGGGGTGTGATTTGGGGGAGAGGTGGGGAGAAACTAGGAGTAAGGGTGGGAGGGAGGGAAAAGTGCAGTTGGGCTGAGAGAATAAAAAAAAATACTCTTTTTAACCTGACTCCTTTACTTCTGGATACTGCTACAACCAATTGTCCACTAACTTATTGTTGTTAATTGAATGAGAAATGTCCCCTGTCCACATTTGTGTTTGAATTCTTGATCCCTAGATAGTGGCTCTGTTCAGGTAAAGATATTGTGGGGGTTTTAGGAATAACAACAGAAACCAGGTAAATGAAAATATACCCAGGGTTGAGGAGCTGAAGAATCAGGAATAGTAGAACCTAAGTGCTAAGGAGGGGAAAATGGGAGGAGCTTTAGCTAGAAAGAAGGGAGGGCAATACAAAAGGAGAGGGGAGGAAGAAGGAATAAAGAACATTGACATAGGGAATGTTTTGCAAAGACATAGGAAATCATTGTTTATATTTGCCTAGTACTACATATAATACATGGATGTAGTATATATATATATGTATATGTATATATATAGAGAGAGAGACAGAGACAGAGAGAATATTATATATAGTATATATACTATATAGATGGTTTCATCAGAATTATTTAGAACTCAGTTTCCTTCTTTTTAAAAACCCTTTCTTATTCTTTCACCTAAAGCATAGCATTTTATTAAAAAGTTTTAGATCTCACTTTATACTGTAATTCAACATATTAGACTCTATATATTATAAGTGATTTGGAGTTCCTTTCTATCCCCAAATGTTCTTGAACTTCATTTCAATACCAACTATGCCATTTATTTGCATCCCAACTTTGTTTAAATCTTGTCCTTGTTTGCTTTTAATTGTTATGATAAACACCATCATCAAAAGCAATTTGAAGAAAACAGGGTTTCTTTTGCTTTTTTTTTTTTTTAATCTTTGAGCACTTGGGTCACATTCTATCACTGAGGGAAGTCAGAGCAAGAACCCAAGGCAGGAACCTGGAGAAAGGAACTGAAGGAGAAACCATGGAGAAAGGAGCTGAAGAAGAAACCATGGAGGGTTGCTACTTACTGGCTTGCTCAGCAGAGTTTCATGACATCTGTTATACCACAATGTGTTAGGCCTTCCTACATCTATCACTAACCAAGAAAATATACCACAAGACTTGCTTACAGGCCAATCTTATGTAGGCATTTCTGACTTTAGGTTCCCTCTTTCCAGATGATCTATCTTGTATAAAGTCAACAAAATAGACAATTAGGACACTTATATGCTTATGTTTGTGCTGATTCCACATCTTAACAATAGTGGTTAATGTCGGAATTAGCATGAATGTATAGGTATCTTTTACTGGATGCTGTCTTCATTTCCTTCAGAAAGAGACACTATAAAAAATGAGATGGATTCTAAGGAATGTCTATTTCCAAGTCTTGGTAAGCCTCCATTCTGTTTATCTTCTTTTCATTTATATCAGGTAGATAGATAGAGGATAGATAGATAGATAGATAGATAGATAGATAGATAGATAGATAGATAGATACATGCATACATACATACAAACATATGTTTGTATATATGTGTGTACTTTTATACATAAATACATATATGTATTATTTCTATACTCAATCTTATAAAAATGTTTCTCTGATGGTTTTTCAAGCATCTTTACTGCTATATATATTCCTCTTCTTTATCTCCTCCTATTTAACTTTCCTAGTTAATTCCTATCTCCCCTTCTTTTTTACCATCCATCCCGAAGACTATTCCTGCACAGTAATCCCAATAATGCAATAGTGGTACTTATACCCTGTGGTCATCAGAAGCTGTCTAACTGGACTTAAAACCCACTCAATCCTCTAGAACATACAGTCTTTGTGGTTGTAAATATTATAGAGTCTAGAGAAAAATCTGCTACTACTATGTTCAATTTATCTTCTAACTATCCTAAACACTTATCCTTATACCTACAGATAAATGTAACATTGACCCTTCATCAAAGAAGCTTCATTTGGCAGCATATGGAAGGTACTACAAAAATCAGAAATGCGTATAATGTAGAGAATAAAAGACAATGAGGTTTATGAACCCCAGTATCATCACTGAAAGGTCAAGAAATATTAAATAAGAAAGGACAGAAAATATAAGAACCAGAGGATGAGTGACAGGGGAAATTTGCCAAGGCCCCCCCAACAAGATGAAGAACTGCAGGCAATCAATGGCTGCTGAAAGAGGAAGTATCAGTTTTCATCTCCTGGGACAAGATGCCTGATAAGTTATGCAACTTCAATTGGTCAACCCTAAATACATGTGCATAAAAGGAACACTAAATGGACCTAGCAATGTTTTTAGGTATATATGTACATGTGTTTGTGTGTGACAATAATAATTATTGAAGTCTATGAGGAATTTGGGGAGAGAAGGAAATTGGAGGCTTAGCAAAAGAGTGGAAAATGTAAATACATTATATTCATATATGCAATTCTTTAAAAAATAAAATATTTTACAAAGAAAAAAGGGTTCTTGTCAATAATAGATGCTTTCTTTGTGTTTAACAAAAAGTGAAAAAAATTAACTACTTTCTGAGTATTCTGTTTCCACCATGACCTCTTGCAAACCAGAAGCAATTTGTTTAGTAATGGCCTGCATGTTCCACAACTGCTGTGGTTGCAGGTCAGTCACAAATCCACAGCTAGCTGCTCTAACTCCCACAGAATTCATAGATGCACAAATACAATCATTGGACTGCACTTGGTAACTACCCTTCTGCCCTCAAATCTGCAGCCCTCGCAAGTTAATACAGAAGTGTGACGAGATACCAATTTTAAATGAAAGAAGTGGAAACAAATTAGATCTGACGTCCTGCTGCCTGGGCATTTTCGGGAGTTATTTATAAGGAAGCAAATAGCTATCAGTTCCCTCGTATTATGTTTCCCTGTTAATAGAATGATTCAACTGTGAGTAATAAACATATTCCAAGGGTCAGTGTTTCATTAGAGCAAAACGCAGCACCAGTGTCAACTCATGCACAGTCTACAAAATAAGAACATTAAATCCCACTTCATTAGCATCTGGACCATCAGTCGATGATTCAGGCACACTCTCCCATCTGTTTGACATTAGGATTTCTATTTATTGATATGTCTTCCTGCGAAAAACCCCTGCGACTTTAAATTCTGGAATCGTTTTCCCATGTTTCAGTGTACAGTCTCTTGGGCAGATATCATATTTTTCCCTTACCTACATTACTAAGTATTATTGATTTCAAATTCTCAAGTGATTTACCAAACCAAGGCTATGGTGTATAACAATTCCTGACTTTCAAAGATTGAGAAGAGTAATGTAAAATTGTAGGTGTAGTTTTCCTGTTCTAACCTCCTTCTCCCAAAAAAAAAAAAACCCACAGCTGCTTCCCAAATAACTGACTTGTAGACCTAGTATAAATTATAAATGCTCAGGTGATAGCTCAGGCTTGTTACTATCTAACTCTTGCACTTAAATTAACCCATATTTCTTATCTATGCTTTCCCACATGACTTATTACCTCATTTTCTACACATACTGCTTCCTCCACAGCTGGCTGGCATCTCTTCTTACTCTGTCCTTCTTCTTTCCATCATTTTCCTATCTTGGTTTTCCTCCTATGCCTTAATTCTTGCCTGGCTGCTGGCCAATCAGCTTTTTATTAAACCAATCTGAGTGACAAACCTTAATAGTATTACAAGAGGATTATTGCACAGCATAAAATACTGCAGACTATTTTAGTATATATATTGAAATTTCCTGAGTTAATTCTATCCATATAGTTTATCCAAATTTTCCAAAATACATAGTTTTTAGTATTCAATATTATTTTTCTAAATACACTATACAGACTGGAAAACACACACACACACTTTCTGATTTGTTTAACCAAATTGAAATAAAACTATATTTGTCATGACAACATAATAATTAATGAATGTCAAGCAAGTAGTTTCATTAAACTGAATCACTAAAATAACACAAAGTTGTGAAAGTACTTTTGGCAAGTCTGTGGAAATATACTAAAGGAGGCATAAAATTCTATTACACTACCATACCTATTTCCTGAGGCTTCCTGTAGGATCAATCTTATTTGGTCACTCAAGGGGCTCTCCCAATTCAAGCTAGGAGATAAGTAGTTAGGAACTAAAAATAAAGCAACAAAGGAAATCACATGGATCCCCAGAGTCTCTACAACAGATACCTCAGGGGTATTGTCACTTTTATAAGTATCTAGCCTTTTCCAGACTCTCAAATCTTCAGATGGTGTACCACCATTGTTACGGTGAAAGTGAAAGGTTAAACAGAGAACTGACCAAATATAGTCCAGATAACTGGCTAATAGATTTGAAAATTCTTTTCCTATGGGTTTAAATATTCCTAATTCACTTACACAAGTGCCTAGCAATTAAACAAATGAAAGGGGCTCTGAAATTAGTTTAGTTCTTATGGTGCTGGTCAAACCTCAGATCCCCAGAACCGAGATGAAAAAAAAAAAAAAGCCCACACACAGTGCTGCAAGCCTTAAATGTAGAGTTGGGTGCAGGAAAGACAGAGTCCTAGGATTTGCTGATCAGCTAGGCTAGCCTACCCCATGAGTGTCAGGCCAAAGAGACTCTGTAAAAGAGAGATGTGTGAATCGTGAGCAGTAAACCAGGGTTGGGCTTTGTCTTCCCCATCATATTTATCCATTATCCCCACACAAATAAGTAATTAAACAAATAAATAATTTTAAAAGAGCAGAGAAAATCTAATCTTTTGAAGAAATTCCATGGGTAACATAATCTCAAGTATGATTTTCAAAATCTCAAGTATGGTTCTACTTAAACAGCCTTCAGTACCCTAAATTCTCAGGAGGAAAAAAGGATTAGAAAAGCCCTTGAATATCCATTCTCAGTATTCCTTCAAATAGTAAATCACCATGCAGAAACTTTCAGAGATCAGATCCTATGACCACAGGAAGGTGATAAAGGGGAGTTATACCAGGAACTAGAAAGAGGGAGGCCTGGTACAATGATTCATAAGCTTAGCCCTCTGCATACTGAGTTCCTCTGCACCCACAGGTGGATCAGGGCTGCTCAGAATTAAAATACTAGAAAGAAGGGAATAAGGCATAGGAGGTAGAGTGGGACATACAGTGGGAAGACGGGCATGACTGAGAAAGAGGGAGCAACAAAGCTGCCTCTTCTATGAGTGTCATCTTTCTCCTCCTCCTCTTCCTCCTTTCTTCTCTTCCTCTTTCTCCATGTCCTCCTCCACACTGTCCTCCTTTTTTTCCTCTTCTTCCTCCTCCCCTCCCTTCTTTGCTTTTTTAAATCCCCTTGAGACAGGGCATCTTATCTTACTAATTTGTTTGTTGTTATTTTGTGTTTGATTTTGACTAAGTGATTGGCCAGCAAGCCCTAGCAATACATCCCTATCTCTCCAGCACCTTGGTTAGAGGTGAATACAGCCACTCCTGACTTTTATGCATGTTCTGGGGGATCAACCTTGGGTTCTCCTGGTTCATACAGTAAGCACTGTTACCCACTGAGCTATCTCCCATCCCTGAATGTACTGTGGTCTACCAGTTATCATCCAAGGCAAATGTTAAATTTACTGAATCCATATTTTCCCTCCCTACATTCTAAACATCTGTCCTTCTACCCACAGGTAAGTGTAGTCCTCATCTCTCATCAAGGAAACTTCTCTTTGCAAAAGATGGAGACCATTACAGAAAACCGCAACCAATCAAAAGGCAGGGATGTAGAGCCCTGTCTCAGCAAATATATCTACAGCACAGTTCCTGCTCATAAGGCTGAGGATCATTGCATAAGAGATGACAAAAAGACTTTAAGAGCCAGAAGATCAGGGATGTGAAATTGTATCTCCTAGTAATGCCAGAAGCTATATCCATAAAGTCTCACCAACATGACTGCCTAAACATGAGCTGACCAAGGACAATAGGCATGCTAATGTAGATAGGCAAAGCTCAAGAGACTTCAACCTTATATAAAACCTAAGACAACTAGAAAATACTGAGAGCTGATGAAATTGTCTTCCCCCCGGGATGGGTCCATCAATTGATTATCCAATAACACATAGCTCTGAAAATAGATACATATAAGTAATGTCATACAGACAGAGGAAGTTATACATCAACAATTAATAAAAAAAATAAAAACATGCCATGAATCTGAAAGAGAAAAACGATGGGTATATAGGGCGATTTGAAAGGAGGAAATATGGGGACACTATATAATTACAGTATAATATTAAAAAGTAAAATGAAAAGACCAAAACCAACAGACAAGGAAAGTAGCTTACCATAAGAGCCACATAGTGCTACTATGAAGCAATAGCATAACAGGGAAAAAGAGTAGGTGCTCTTCTGTGTCCTGGTTGCAAGGAATCTCTAGTGGTTTTCAGAGGAAGCAGATCACATATAAACCATTAACTTCACACCCTCAAAAACACAGAATCCTACACAAAATGCTGCACATGGCCTTAGTAGATGCATCCTTCAGACAAGAACAAACCAAATGTCAAACTTTAGATTATATTCTTAGTTTTAAATCATTGCCTGGCAGCAGAGACATATATCAGTCACATCACTAATAAAGCACTCATTTATACGGATGAATAACCCCAAATAACCTATTCTCTTGTTTATAAATGCTATTCTTTATATTAAGTCTATAGAAAATATCTAAGTTGATAATTTTGTAATGCCAGGCCACCTTCACAGTAACAGAAAAAAATCTACCTAAGTAAGAACGATATTTAGGGTTTATTACATGCCTAGAGCGCCAAATCTATCTAAAAAATTTGTGACATTTCAAGCTTTGATTCCAGGAAATGACCATTAAAATTTCAGTCTATCCTATCTTGATTTAATTATAAGAATCAAGTTTTTAAAAAAGACCTCGGCTGTCCTTTTGACCTGCATTTCATTACACCAATCCAATTCTGAACTAATTGAATTTCTTTTTTCAATGTTCTTAATTTGTGAAATTGAAGACCATTCATGAGCCACAGAAATACTCTGCCTCTTTTGCTGAAAAGCAGTGACCTTATCTATTACTTCTAAATTCCTTCTAACGGCTTCTTTCCTGCCACAAATACAAGCCAGACAGCTTCACCTGGTACAGATCAGAGATAGTCAGGAATAAGTCATGGGACTCTATGGAGACATATGCTCTGATCTACTGCATTTCCTTCTACCAGTATTTGTTAGCATCATTTGTACTATCCTCTCTTAATTAGAGACACATAATGATTAACACTGTCCAATTTGCATCCGATTACAATCATTGAAAAATTTACAGGTGGATGGAAGACAGGGTAAAATCATTCATTCAGCAATGGGTACTATCAGGACTAACTGTAAACAAGAAACACTGGTAGTTCCAAAATCAGTCAAAGGAAATAGCCCTGGATGGAACTATATTATGGATAGTGTGATAGCTGGCCGGGCAAATATGAAGTGATAATCTCATTATAGTTGTAATCTACATCTCCCTAGTTTAACTGCTAGTCCATTGCCTTTAAATAAATATTATACCCAAGGGTTTTTACTATTGGAAATTAGTATATGTGCTCTATAGTCTTAGTTTATGGGAATTTTTCACATGTTCTAGATACAAGTCAGCAACTGACAAATGTTTTCTACTTTGCCAATTGAAATTCAAATCCTGGATAGTGATCTTTGAAGCACAGACTCAGAATTTCAGAATGTTTCTGCGTGGATCTCATGTCATTAAAAAGATATGCCTTAGACCCTTGGTTCTCAATCTGTGGGTTGTAACCCCTTTTGAGGTCACATATCAGGTATTTAAATTAGATTATTAACAGTGGCAAAAATACAGTTATAAAGAGCAACAAAATAATTTTATGATTGGAGGTCGCCAAAATATGAGGACTGTATTAAGGTTCGCAGCATCAGGAAGCTTGAGAACCACTGCCTTAGACAATGTCATGTGTTTCCTTTTAAAAAATTTCTAATTTTGCTCTAATGTGCTGGGTTTTGCTGTTTTTTATTCAGTCCTCAAATGGCCGTTGGCATTGTTTACTATTTACATTAAATACCTGAGCTGCATTCCTTGCTATCCAGTACAGTAGTTGTTCCTCAGCATTTATCATTGAGGTCCTCAGCTGCCACCTTCAGCTTCTGTTCTTTCTTGACCATTCTCCACAATTCCCTTTGCAGTGATTATTCAGCCTTTAACTGTTTTAGTAAAAATTCATAGGATTTGAAGTTACCTATCCCCCTGCTACCAAATGATGTTGGAAAGAATATATAAAAGAACAACAACAAAAAAAAAGGATTCAAGAAAATATAAGACCCAATTAAAATGTGGACTAAGAATACTGTGTTGTTTTGAATGAGAATGGTCCCCTAGACACAGATGTTTAAATACTTGGTCATATTGGTCCCTGTTTGGTGGCACTGTTTGGGTGAGTTTTTTTTCCCTATAATTATCAAACACTTGAAAGGCTAAGGAGTGTTGTGGGACAATGGTCTTATGTTTGTTTAATAAAATGCTGTTTGGTCAGTAGCAAGACTGGAAGTTCAGGCGGAGCGACCAGAACAGAATTCTGGGCAGAGGAAAGGCTCAGTTTGCAGTTGTAACCCAGACACAGAGGAAGCAAAATGAGAATATCTCTCTGATAAAAGGTAACAAGCCATGTGGCTAAAGAGACAAGAATTAAGGGCTAATTTAAGATGTAAGAATTAGTCAATAGGAAAGCCTGAGCTAACTACTAGGCCAACCAGTTTATAATAAATGTAGTCCTCTGTGTGTTTCTTTGGGATTGAACTGCTGTGGGACTGGGCAGGACAGAAATCTCAGTCAACAAACGAGGAGCTGGTGAGATGGCTCAGCTGATAAATGCCTTTGCCATCAAACTTGATAACATGTGTTTGAGTTTGAGGCCTGAGACTGACTCACTTGGTGGAATGAGAGAGAGCAAATAATTTGTTCAAAATTGAAAGCCAAGGGAACCTGTATGGGACTGACCTAAGCCCTCTACATATATGTGACAGTTTTGTACCTTGATCTACTTGTGACACTCCTAGTGGTGGTTGGAGGGCCTGTCCCTAATGCTTTCACTGGCTTTGGGAACCTATTCTTTATACTGGACTGCAATAACTAGCCTTAATACAATTGGAGGACCTTAATCTTACTTCAACTTGATATGCCATCTTTTGTTGACCTTCATGGGAGACCTGCCCCTTTCTAAACAGAAACAGAAGTGGGTTGGGGGGGGGTAAGGGAAAGGTGAGGGGAAGGGATAGGAGCAGAAGAGAGAGTTTTCTATGCTGGAAGAATAAAAGATATCATCCTAAAAAAAAATACCAAAACATTTAGTTCAGCCCATGAGGAAACAGTAACTTTCACCAAGTAGGTTTGTGACCAAGGAGGAGCCAATTCACCTCTAAAGTCTAGTGTAACTTACAAAACTAGCCATGTACATAATATCTGCACAAATCCAAGTTGAAATATTGTTAATGTTTTTAAATATTTGTAATCTTAGTTCTCATATTAAAAGTCTAAGAAACAAAGGGTTGGAAAGCTATAGATAATTAAACTATGTTAATTCTTTATCAGGAACCAAATGTGATAGAATTAATAACAATACACAGGTGGGTCTCCCCTTACTAAATAAATGAAATACAACACAAGGGTCGAGCTATTTACATAAAAGGGCAATTAGGTTTTTATTGTGATTAGTAAGTCAATGAATTTACTTTTAGTACTAATGTGTAAGTAAACTCTCAGAGTTTAAAAGTACCCCCTTATGAAACCTGATAGAATAAGAACAAAATGAAAAATACAATGATATACTATAACAATAAAATTTTAATAGCAACATAAAATGATACTTATGAAAATGCAATATAAATCGTTAAGCGGGATATAATTACACCGATTAGAGAAGACGGGAATATTATTTAAATGAATCCTCACAAGGACACTTTAACACCAAGTGTGCAAAATTAAGGTGAAGTAAAAGTTTGTAATGATCAGAAAGGGTCTTCAACGAATCTGGAAAAAATGGACACCTTAAACCCTCCTCTGTTCTCATTTTACAAAGTGATATTAAGACATGGAAATGTATGAAGTGATGAGGGAGCCTAAAGTGTAAATCTTCTACTAGTTTTTCAGTGAGCAAGAAGACAAGCCTCACTTCTTACCTTATCTACACTGCATGCGAAATTAGATAGAGGGGCCAACAGAATCCCAGAATGGACTCCCTAAGCCCCTTCATTTCACCAAGGTACTTTACAGAGACCTCTAAAATTAAATTCATCTCTGTGGAGGTAATCAAGATGCGACTTAATTTTCCCCTCATAATTACCTTTTAAAGAGACTCTTCTGTTCTTTAGGCTGTTTTCTGAGACAGGTAGTGGTAAATAGGAAGAAACTGAGATGGGGGTGGGGTACGTAAGTAATGTCAGTCAGTGAGATGACAAGCGGCAATTAAAACTGATGAAGTCTGACCCTAAATATTAACTCACCAACACTGACTGTACTGCACACAAGTGGAAAGCCAAAGCACCTGTGGGACATTTAAAACTTGAAGATGAGATTTTTTTTTTCTACATTAAATGTTTACACTAGAGCAGCAAGGCAGGGAGAAGGCAGCTTGCTAGCAGGGAATGCCTGTCGCAGATGCATGCTGGCAGCAGCAGGAAGAAACAACGGGATGCCAAAATGTTCCCTCAACTGACATATGGGGGGAGAGTCATTTTTTTTGAGATTTCTTCGGTTTTCTGTTATTTTCTTATTTTGTTGCAGTGAAGGGCCACAGATTTTAAAAACACAAATACCAATGTAATAGGAAAAAAAAAAAAAAGACAGCCACCAATGGATTTTGAAAACCAGCATGCAGCATGTGTATCGTTAATACTAATTCCTTTGGTGATTTTATTTATTTCAATATTAAAATTATGGTTTATAACAGTAATATTAATACCATGGCAATTTTAATACTGCCATGTATTAAATGTCCCCAGATTAATTGAAGATCATGCATAAAATGTATTTTGTATCCCACATACAAATTTTATGGTCTCACTGCTCTATATTTTCTTATTCTTTTTCATTAATGAAAATATAATCATATCATTCACACCTTTTCTTTCTTCCCTCCAAGTCCCATGTTTTCTAACTCAAACTCTTCCCATATCTTCTTTCCTTATTCCCTCTCAAATTCATAGCCTCTTCTCTTTATTATCATTACACACACATACACACACACACACACACACACAACTTGCTGAGTACTCTTAGTGTTATTTCTATGTATGTGATTTCAGGGTGATCACTAAGTACTGGATAATCAGGTAGAAGGTCAACCCTGGGGAACACTGATCCTCCCTCTCTAAGTAGTCATTAGTTCCCTGTAGTTCTTTATCTAGGAGAGGAGCCTTCCGAGATTCCTTGCTCCCATGTTAACATGTCTATTAGCATTGTTGTCATTGTTTGGGCCTTAAATAGACAGCCTCAGACTTTTCTAGAAAACAATCCCAAGCAGACTTCCTGCGTTTCTGTCTTTTCTCCCTTAATGCTTCCTGAACCTTATGAGCAGGGGTTGTGTTGTACATTTATCCATTGGAAATCCCACAAAGTTTTCTCTGTGTTTTAGCCAGTATGGTCTGTAAGTCCATCTGTTACAAATAGAAACTTCTTTGGTGAGGAGTGAGAGCAACATTTATCTGAAAGCATAAGTCTTCAGAATGCAGTCAGGAATTACGTTGATCTGTTAAAGTGATGGCAATGGGCTCTTTTCTGAGATCCATGACTCTACTAGCTAAGTACTTGGGTAAGTTTCCAGTACTAGGAAAAAAATATCTTCAGTTGAGCAGACCATAAATCCAATCAAGATATGAATGTTACTACTGGACCTTTCCAGAAATCTTGCCATGCTGGTCATTGTTGTGTTTCAAAAGCATCACAGCTGGGTATGACTATAAATGGTCACCACTTTTGCATCTGTACAGCATCTGATACTATGAAAGCTACTCCTTGGGGACTAGGCTTTCAAGTCTGATCCTTCCAAGTCCTGTGTCTTGAGAACATGGTATCATCCCAGTGTTCAAACTTCTTACTTAAAATTTTCATGCAATATATTTGGATTATATTTTCCCCTCTTCACAGATGTTACCCACATCCATAACCATCCAATTCTTGTTCTCTTTCTCTATGTCTATCTCTTTACCTCTGTCTGTCTCTTTCTCTCTCTCTCTAAAGAATTTAATTTTTCTACAGATGTTGTATGAAAACTCATAAAATCATAAGCAATAGTAGAAATTAATAGTAAACATAAGTGAATCTCATGGGATATTTCAAATGGAGAAACTAAGTTAGCTGGTGTGCCCCAAGCAGAACTCACTAGACACATTATGGACAAACGTTATGCTATTAACCTATAAACCATGTTAAAGGGGTACAGAATTTGGTGTCCTATATGAACTGTCAGGAGACTACATATAAATAAAAAGGAATAAAGAGAAGAGGCTATGATCTCATCACCTTGAGGCCAAGATCTGTTCACTGTGAACAAACACACACAGTTGATTGCTAATGAGAAACTATTCTAGTTATGTATACACTCTACTGCAGTCCCGTAATAAAACCCATGACTGTTCCTCAGACTTATTAACAAGGAAAGTATTGTAGAAATTCAAGCTTCTGCAAATGTCCATCATTGGTGCTTCTTTGCCACACCCTCTGCTCCAGTTCTGCTGCTTACTTTATTAGCAAGAAGGCAGACAAAGAAAAGAGAAGACAAAAGCACAGCATGCTCTAAGATTCTACTGACAGTACACTATCCTACATGCTATGTTACCTTTCCTGAGCATTTATTGTTTTCAACATTGGGTGTAATTTCTTATTTCCTTTCCATAGGGTTGTAGGAGTACAAAAACAAAATTTAAGGGAAAAAAGGAAAAAATTAAAAATCTCATCATGGAAGCTGCAGTATGACACAGTGAGTCACACAGCAAACTCTTTTGCCCATATATCTTTACTTGCAACTGTTACTTGAAAAGAGTCATTGGTCTGGTCCAAGCCTCTGGTTTCTACTACACTATTGATGCTCGGGCACTCTCTGTAGTTGTCCTGTGTCATAGAGATCCTGCAACTTTGGTTCTGCGGGTCAGACCCCGTTATGTGCTCCAGCAGATTGTAGATAAGGTGGATGTTGTGGCCACTTAAGCCCAAGCCCTAACCCTGGTTCTGGGTCTGGAAAGCTTCACTTTGGTCAGCCTGCCAGTTCTCCCTTGTCCTCACCATCAGGGTGAATTCGCCAGGATCACGGTGGGAGTTGCAGGAGCCGAGGGCAAATGTGAAAGTTCATGGAAATTAATGGGATCGAGATGCCCAATGTGAAAGACACATTGATTAAATAAAAAGTTGTTTTTTTAAAAAAAAAGTACAAAAACAATGTAAGACAGACATATTAATGAAATTTTCCAAGAGAAACAAAAGCAATTGAAGGATATATATGGGAGTAAGGGAGAATGAGAGAAACATAGGAAGGGAGGTAAGAAAGAGAATGGGAGGCAGGGAGGGAGAGAATGGGAGGCAGGGAGGGAGAGAATGGGAGGCAGGGAGGGAGAGAGGGAGGGAGGGAGGGAGGGAGGGAGGGAGGGAGGGAGGGAGGAAGAGAAAGGAGGGAAAGAGCCCATTCTGGTATCAGAGTTTGGAAAGTCCTTTATCCTGCCATCTTGAGACACAGGGTGACCAGTGGTATGATTCAGTCCATGTTCAACACCCTGAGAAACAATGAGACTGATGATGGAAATCCTATTCCTGGGGTGGGAAATGACATGAGATACCACAGCTCTAGCATCTGGGCAAGGAAGAGTCAGGAAGGAGCAAATCTTTCTTCTTGGATGTTTTGATCTGCAAATTAGAAGATCAGATGACACACAACAACAAAATTAGGAAGCCTACTTCTCTACTTCCACTAATTAGATTGCTAATCTCAGACATACCCAGAAATAGGGCTTCAGTTTGGTATCTCCACAGCACCCCAAAAGAGAAACAAGATTAATTATTTAAATATAACCATAATTCTACCAGAAGTTACAAAATTTCAGATCTGATCAGGCAATGGAAGAAACTATAATTCCTATTATTATATATTAGGAACAATGCAAACAACAATAAACTATCCAAATTGTATTAACTTTAGTTTTAAAAAAAATGAGAGCCAGGTATGTGTGGATACATAATCCCAGCAGTGGGGTAACTGAGGCAGGAGAATAATACGTTCAAGGCTAGTTTAAGTATCACCACAAGGACTCCCTTGTGAATGAGAGGAGCAGGGTAATATTAGGAGGGTGCAAAGAGATTATTAAAAATAAAATAATTTCATATTTTATGGTTTATTTATTTCATGGAACTTCTAAAACTTCCACATTTGTATTTAGCCTTGGCCAGTTTTTAAAAAAGTGACAGCAAAAATGGTCCTAGGAATTTTGGTGTGGTTTCATAAAGAAGAATTCATTTCTACCTAGTGTAGCAGGCTTTGTCCTTAGGTCCACAAGCCAGCTCCCAAATCATAACACAGAGACTTGTTATTAGTTATGAATACTTGGCCTTAGCTTATGCTCATATCTAGCTAACTCCTTTTTCCTTTAACTTAAATTTACCTTTTTCTCTTCATCTATGTTTTGTCTCAGGGCTTTTGGTCTTCCTTTCTATATGTCCTACTCTGTGTCTGCTGGCTGGTGGCTGCCTGGCTGACCCCAGGCATCTCCTTCCCATGTTAGATCATCCAACAAGGTATGCCTCAACTTTTATTATTTATTTGTATTGTTATTGTATTATTTAAAATGTGAGGAAAAATTTCATTCTTTCATACCTTACCCTACTTCCAAATCTCACATATGGATCTTAGAGGAGAGCCTACTATTGGAATTTTAATGAACCAGCATAATCTCTAACTCCCTTCTAAATACTTCTCTTTATACCCACAGGTAACTGTAGTTCCCAACCAACACCAAAGAAGGTCCTCTATAAAGCAGACAGATACCGTTGCAGAAAGCAGTACCCGGTTAAAATATAGAAAAAAACTGATCTCAACCCCACAACTCTACCTGTGTCTCAAGGAACATCAGGGAATAAGGAGTAGAAAGGTTGTGAGAGCCGGAAGACCAGAAAATCTGCTGTGAGATTGTATCTCCTGGAGACAGCAGTGAATCTTCACCCACAATACCTCAACAATATGGCTGCCTAAACAAAGCCTAAACAATGACAACACCACAGAGATGCTAATATGGAGCTGAAGAATCTCCAAGGGTCCTCACCCTAGATAAAAGACTACAGAGGGATGCTAAAAGTGGGAGAACTGGCTTTCCTCGAGGGAGGAGCTCCTCTATGGATCAACTACTAGCAATGGTCAGCCCTGAAATCAGAACATGCAAGCAACGTGTGTGTGTGTGTGTGTGTGTGTGTGTGCAAGTGTATAAAATAATAATAATAAAGAAGTGAAGGCCAAGACTTTGAAGGGGAGTTGGGCGTAGGGAGCATGGAAGACGTTGGAGGGAAAAAAGGAGATAAAGGGAAAATGTAGAATTGTATATTAATTTTTAAAAAGTGTACAAACAACCACCTAATATTTGATTCTGAATACTAATAAATTTGTACAATAAAAACATAAAAATTCTCAGTAGTTATTTTCTGTAGCTAATCTTTTACAACTGTCTACATGAGATTGTGAATAGCTGTATCATGTATATTCTAATTATGAATGTATTGGGTAATATAAAAAAAAGAAACGAACTCTGCTTGGTAAGGAAAAAAAGAGGTGATGGATACACAAAGATGATATTTCAGTGAGTTTTCTCAGCATAGAAAAGTCACAACAGCTAAAAGTTAAGCATCTCCATACAAATTTAGCTTGTGAGTTTTGTTTGGATACCCAGTTCCTGAATATCAACCATTTCATCTCTGTGGCAACAAGTTAGTAATAAATGCAGAGGGGGTCGTTTTTAACTTCTCTTTTGTAAGACGTTAGCCGGTCAATACTGTCTCCAGATATAGGATAGACAGAGAAAAAAGAGAAAAGGGTTCTGGTATGTACTGAAGATGAAGAATTTATTTTTAAAGGGTACTTAAAGATTACCATGGTGGGATTACTAAAAATGGAAGAAAGAACGAAACAAAGGAAGGAAGGAAGGAAGGAAGGAAGGAAGGAAGGAAGGAAGGAAGGAAGGAAGGAAGGAAGGAGAAAGAGAGAAAAAGGAGAAAGGGAGAGAAAAAAGAAAGAAAGAAAAAGAGAAAGAGAGAGCAAGGGTAGGAGAGGGGGAGTAATAAAGGAAGAGAGGGAGGGCGGAGAATTTAAGTAAAGAAATATATAGGTAGGTAGAGAGAAAAGTTACACAAAGTAGAATTACCCAATGATGTAATCATCACATGGAAGGATACGAGTCTCACTACAAATGTAACCCAGGCTGGAATCAAACTGACCCTTCTGCCTTAGACACCAGAATAGTTGAGATCACAATCATGCACTACTACTTCGGATATTCTTTAGTAATTTCCACTAAACACAGATTACTTTGGAAAGATTATTTTTCCAGTTAATTGACTTCCATTTTCGATCTGGCACCACAGTTCACCCTGTATTAATCACCCGAACCTTAAATTCAGCACTATCTTCAGTTCAGATTCCCAGGCAGCCATTTTATTTTTCCCTTTTCTACTTAGTCCTTATTTACTACCATTCTATAATTATTAGATGTGATCATATTTTCTTAGCCAATTATAAAATGTATTTTCAGTCATAAGTATATTTATCTTTAATTTTTTCCTTACAAAAATAGTTGTCAAGTTGGGAGCATAGGCCTCAGCCCCTTGCATCTATCCCAGCCCCCAGGCCTGGTCTGGACTCCAGATCCCAGCAGGCCAGGTCCCACTCCCCAGGGTATTTAAATAAGTTCCCCAAAGAGGAACTCATGGTCCCTTTTCCTTTGGTGGTCACATTTGCACTGCTTAGGCCAGTTCACCCTCGGGGCCACCCGAGAGTGCAGAACTCCCATTAAACCTGGATTTTTTCTGAAATTGGCTTGTTTTGATTTGGGTTGATTGGGAATTTTGCATCGGCAGGGAGCTCTGTGTTAGGAAATATTCTTAACAATAGTTATTCTGATTTTTTTTTTAATAAAGTCACTGTGGCCTTGTATACTAGTGTTTCATCATGGTAGCTTTTCAGGATAGTGTAACCTCAGTGAGAGCTCAAAAAAGTAATAAAGATTTTAAGTTGCAGCAAGTATCAAGACTGTGGTATGAAAACCACAATAACTAATAAGTGCTAATGACCAATGAACAATTTTGATGCTTTCAAAAGCTATGAAATTTCTATAGAACATCCCCATTGTCTCAGTGTATGGGTGCACCCCTCGCGGTCCTGAGTTCCTTGCTTGTGCTCTCTCTCCATCTGCTCCTGATTTGGACCTTGAGATTTCAGTCTGGTGCTCCAATGTGGGTCTCTGTCTCTGTCTCCTTTCATCGCCTGATGAAGGTTAATATTCAGGAGGATGCCTATATGGGGATATTCTATCGGGAACTCACCAAGGCCAGCTGGCCCAGGTCTGAAAAAGCATGGGATAAAACCGGACTTGCTGAACATAGCAGACAATGAGGACTACTGAGAACTCAAGAACA
>NW_026068009.1:2567670-2584822 GCF_014885135.2 Alexandromys fortis
TATATATAAATATATATATATATATATATACATCAGTGGTAATATATGTATTACCATGTATACATCAGTGGTTTTACATATATTTCTTTCTTGTGAAAGTAGCATTGTAGCAAACATGTTTCCTAATATTAACACAAAAAACATGGGGATTCTGTTTAATAATCTCTCCTTGGTCAATAGCTCCACTGTATGCTGAGGAAGTTATATTTTCAGTGGATGAATTTGTATGATCTTTATTCAAATCATGTATTCAGTGAAAAGTAAATTAGCTAAAGGCAAGTGATGCCATGATTTACTTTCTGAGTCAAGCCACAATTTCACAGTTCAAAACGTATTTGAAAAACAAAATCTGCTAGACGCTGTAAAATCTGTCCCAGAAAGCATTTCTGTAACAGCAGAGAGGCTAGGAAAATCAGATCTTCTATAAAAGTTGTTAAATACTGGCAAAAACTGTAAAATATACTTTTCCTGAACTTTGTAAATTAACCAGAAGAATATTTACGAAAAATAATTATAAGCAGTAGTAATACAGACATAGATAACTCAATCTTAAAAAAATAAAAGAAATCTCTATAGAGCTAGAGGGTGCATTTCCAATATTACTGGAAGTTGCTCTTTAAAGTAAATGAAGGGACATTTTGATGTTGAGCGTCTCACAGTTGGGAGATCTGGGTTGTGAGGAGAACTTGAGACCCGAGGGAATTGCTGAGTGAAGGTGAGAGCACACTGAAAAAGAGACCCAGGTTTCTTCACATGAGAATCAGTCCTCCAGTCACCGGCAAGGATAGAACTGGGAGAAGAAGCTGCTTGAGTTCCACTGTGAGAAGCCACCAAGGACTCCTGTCCCAAGGAAGGAACAGGCATTGTGTGAGGGAAATAGCTTCTCTCTTATATCGACTGGTTCCTGCTGTGTACTACCCTCAAGAGTGAAAGAGGTCATCAACCTCTATGAGTCTCAGTAGAGGGAGAACTAGTGGTTTGTTCTTACAGGATTTTATGAGTGGGTCAGAATTTTCAGTACGTTCCTGATAGGATAACCACAAAGGTTTGCATGAAGTAAGAAATTTTTGAGCTAACAGTAGGAAGCCCCCAAAGCACTTCAGCTTCCGTCTTCTCAGTTGCAAGGCACTTGTGGCAGCCATCACTGTGTAAATTCCACTTCTCACGCCCATGCCTCTTTCTACCTCTCACCATCCCTCTCTGAGCTGCTCTTTCAACCTGAAATTCCCAATTCCAATTTCCTCCTTTCTTCAAGGACTTACACATTTCCTCAGCCCTGGAGCAAACCACTATCTCCAAGTCACCCAGAGATTGCATGCCTGGCAAGCTCCGGATCTATTGCTAAGTCAGCAGTATAAATCTCATTTAAAGTTTTCCCGAATTTGGAACCCATGGGAGCACTGTTTGTCAACTCTGCCCTGAAGAATTATCGTCCACTAATTATTACTTCCCCTAGTTTGCCAGTGACCCATCTATTTTAGCACTCCTATGCAAATGCAAGTATGTTGTGACTTATTCATAAGCCTTTGAGGGAAGCTTGATCAAAAGCACTGCTAAAATCAAGATAAATTATGCCTTTTCATAAATTACCTGAGTTACCTCATCAAAAAATTCAGATTAGTGCGACATGATTTATTTTTAGAGAATCCAGAGTAGCACCTGCTCAGCCACCCAGATAATCTATTCCATTATTTTAAGAGGTTTGATAGAATAATGCAGATGTTCTCTTTTAATGAAATAATTGACCAATTACCTTCTCCACTAAAAGTGGGGGAGCACTGGTTTATCTATTAATTACATGCAAGGAAAAGTTTTCCTGATTATTTTTACTTATCAGGTTTAGTGTCCTTTGGGTGATGGCCTCTAGAAACCTGTCCCATGGAGAGATAAGTTAATATGAGAGAATATTCGATATTTCCTGAAGTCATTCACAAGACTACTTGTTGATTTTGTAAATTTTCATTTATACCGGGGTCTTACAAAATTGGATGCGGAGGGCAGGGTTGGAATCAAGTGTGAGTAAATAACTTGTAAGTCAATTTGCATATGTTTGGGAGACTGAGGTAGTGGGTGAGTTGTGAATTAATATCAGAGCGAATTTTGTAACATTTGACAGACGTACGTTGCTGCTTCAGTCGGGGGGTGTTCTCTTTCAGCAGGCCAGTGTATACAAAGAAGATGTGCAGAGATCAACCTCACAGAAGTTTAAATTTCACACAAAAAACATCGTTTAGACCTTCTCTTACGCATTGCTCTTTCAGACAAGTGCCTTTCAAATAGATAAAGGCGTGACCTACTTGATATTTCAGGCATCAAGAGCTAGCCACATCTCTGACAGAAATTCATTACTAATTCCAAGTTTTAAAAATCACAAATGTTGGAGCTGGAAAGATGGTTTAGTCATTAGGAGCACCTGTTGCTCTAACACAGGACTTGAGTTCAGCTCCCAGAAGGCTCCCAACCATCTTCCCAATGGATTCACTCTTCTCTTCTGACCTCTGTGGGCATTGAACACACAAGGTACACCTGTATAATACATACCCATATACATAAAATAAAGACACCTAACAAAAATGAAAATTAGAAAACAAAGGTCATTGTAGAGTCTGTGCTCTTTGTGTTGGTGTGTGTGTGTGTGTGTTTCTGGGCACTGAACTGAGGAAATCATGTATGAAAATCAAATTCTTTACCACTGAGCTATACCCTCATCTCTATATGGAGTCTAAGAGTAAATCATAAGTTGCAGTAAATCTCTTGATTTACACAAACATACACACGCATATACACACACATACACATACATACACACAGACCCATATACACACCCAAAAACACACATACACTAATGCACACACATACACACACAGATACACACATGTTGTCAATAAAATAAGTCATAAATAAGTTCCATCATCCTTATGATGAACCAACACATTTGGATATACTAATTATAAAGTTAGAAAACTTTTACATTGCCTGATGAAGGTTAATATTCAGGAAGATACCTATATGTTTTTCTTTGGATTCACCTTCTTATTTAGCTTCTCTAGGATCACGAATTATAGGCTCAATGTCCTTTATTTATGGCTTGAAACCAAATATGAGTGAGTACATCCCATGTTCCTCTTTTGGGGCCTGGCTTACCTCACTCAGGATAGTGTTTTCTATTTCCATCCATTTGCATGCAAAATTCAAGAAGTCCTTGTTTTTTACTGCTGAGTAGTACTCTAATATGTATATATTCATACTTTCTTCATCCATTCTTCCCTTGAAGGGCATCTAGGTTGTTTCCAGGTTCTGGCTATTACAAACAATGTTGCTATGAACATAGTTGAGCATATACTTTTGTTGTATGATTGGGCATCTCTTGGGTATATTCCCAAGAGTGGTATTGCTGGGTCCAAGGTAGGTTGATCCCGAATTTCCTGAGAAACCGCCACACTGCTTTCCAAAGTGGTTGCACAAGTTTGCATTCCCACCAGCAATGGATGAGTGTACCCCTTTCTCCACAGCCTCTCCAGCATAAGCTATCATTGGTGTTTTTTATCAGGCGATGAAAGGAGACAGAGACAGAGACCCACATTGGAGCACCGGACTAAAAACACAAGGTCCAAATCAGGAGCAGAAGGAGAGAGAGCACGAGCAAGGAACTCAGGACCTCGAAGGGTGCACCCACACACTGAGACAATGGGGATGTTCTATGGGAAACTCATCAAGGCCAGCTGGCCTGGGTCTGAGAAAGCATGGGATAAAACCGGACTCGCTGAACATAGCAGACAATGAGGGCTACTGAGACCTCAAGAACAATGGCAATGGGTTTTTGAGCCTATTGCACGTATTGGCTTTGCGGGAGCCTAGGCAGTTTGGATGCTCACCTCACTAGACCTGGATGGAGGTGGGTGGTCCTTGGACTTCCCACAGGGCAGGGAACCCTGATTGCTCTTTGGGCTGATGAGGGGAGGGGACTTGATTGGGGGAGGGGAAGGGAGATGGGAGGCGGTGGCGGGGAGGAGGCAGAAATCTTTAATAAATAAATAAATAAGTAAATACATAACAAAAAAAGAAAACTTTTACAAATGCATTAAAATATTCCTATGCTTAAATTTTATATAACATTTGAAGTTAATTTTTAGTTCAAGGCAGCAGAATGGGTCCATGTTTTCTCTTTTCTGGTCCTCTCCAGATTTCTTTGAAATCTGATAATGAAAGAAAATTTGGAGTAAGAACAAAAGGGTGAAGAAAGTTAAAGGTAAAGTATAGGTGGAGACTGCTTGTTTGTTCCCACCTTCCCAGAGCCGAAATAATCACAAAGAAACCATATTAATTGCAATATTGTTTGGCCAATAGCTTAGTCATATTTCTAGCTAGCTCTTCCATATTATATTAATGAATTTCTATTATTTTATATTTTACCATGAGGCTTGTGGTTTACTGGTAAGGTTCCTGGGCATCTATCTCCTTCAGCTCCTACATGGTGTCTCTCTGACTCTGCCTTCTTTCTCCCAGCATTCAGTTTAGTTTTTCTGCCTAGCTCTTTTCTGCCCTGCCATTGACCAAAGCAGCTTCTTTTTTAACAATTGATAATAAAACATATTCAACAGCATGCAGAGGTATTCCCCTATAGAATTATTGGTGTTATTTCAAAAATTTTTGAGAGCTAGCCAGAAGGTGAGAGACTCAACACAAGTGGAAACAGACATGAGGAAAAGGCTGCTAGCCAGTTCATTGCAGTGTACCCAGAATGAGAGCAGAAACTCTAAAATGGCATAAAAAGCAAAGTTTAAAATCTGGTAATTAACAATTAAACTATATACAAATTCATCAGTCCTTCTGACTTAGTAAAAAGCTGAGCAACTGGGGTTAGGTACAGCCAAACCATGTCTAAGATGCAAGATCTGCGAACTGGGAAGACTGCGGATATCTTGTGAGGACGGTGACCCAACATCTAGCTTCTTCTCCTCATGCTCCCCCTCTTCCCTCTTATTTTAATTGCTTGTATGTGTGCCATTTTATATGTGGGTATGTGACTGTGAGTGCCCATGCCATAGAGGACAAAAGCTTCAGATTCCATGTACTTGGGATTACAAGCAGTTGTGAGCTACCAGATGTAACATGAAGGGGCCTGTTTGTTTGGGTTTTCTGTCTTGCCCAGTCCCCCAGCTGTTTAGTCCCAGAGAAAAAATCACACATAGATCTCTATAAGTTATAAGCTGATTGGCCCATTAGCTCTAGCCTCTCACTGGCTAACTCTCACATTTTGATTAACCCATTTTTCTGATCTATGTTAGCCATGTGGCTCAGTACCTTTTTCAGTGGAGCAGATCATACCCTGCTGCTTCGGTGGGCAGGGCAGGAGTGGAAGGAATCAACTTCCTCCTTCCCAGAATTCTCCTGTTCTCATTACATCATTTCTATTTCCTTTCTGGTTTTCCCACCTATATTTCCTGCCTGGCCAATCAGCATTTATTTATAACATGATTAACAGAGTAAAGACAATTCTCCCACACCAACTAGGTGTGGATGCTGAGAACTGGACAAGGGTCTTCTGTAGGGCAGTATTTATTCTTAACTGGTAAACCATCTCTCCAGTCTGTCCACCAGCTCCTCAAACAATAAATCAAAATCTCATATGGAAGACACACACACACTATCTGGCAGCATCAATGTTCCCTTATGAAATGACCAAAAATTGAACAAATTGTTAATCGCAGGTATTAGTACAACCTTGCATATACTGCACACAAGACTTTGTTGCTGTCCTGGTTTTGAACATAGAGCATACATTCCTTGCACTGTATTTACATAACAGTAACACATAACACAAACAACCACCATCTTGAATACCTTGACTCATATTTGAGACAATTGTATTTTATGACATTTTTATTGTACATACAAAATTTTCTGCTCTTATACAGTCCTAACAGTCAACTTACAGGGAAAAAAGACATATTGTTCTTCAGCAACTAAGTATGAAAATAGTATGGCCTTGGGTTAAATTTTGCTATAAGTTTTGAGTTTTTAAAATTCTATTTGATTTTTTAGAGTTATTGAATTGAGTGTTAGAAAACAGAAATCAGTAAACAAGTTTTGGCTTGGCCTTAGCACGTAATTGCCTACCATTTCTGAAAGGACCCTAAATATACTTCTGCCATTTGAATATTCTGTATTTGCAAGAAGCACCATTTTTAGCAATGAGAATAATAAAATCAAAATATTAGAGAACATGTAAGAAATGTTGAGAATGCTTTATTTTCTATATTAACAAATATTCAGTCAAGATTTAATGCTTTGTATAAAAATAAGCACGTCCAATCTTATTATTATACAAATTTGCTGTCATCGTTAATATAACAAATTG
Organism: Alexandromys fortis; assembly: GCF_014885135.2. NCBI lineage: Eukaryota > Metazoa > Chordata > Mammalia > Rodentia > Cricetidae > Alexandromys > Alexandromys fortis. The sequence continues at coordinate 2,574,032 of NW_026068009.1, forward strand.
AAATATTGTATTAAATATTATATATAAAGACTTAATTAAAAATAAACTTTGCTTTGGATTGTTATCAGTACACATTTATTTGTTTGTATTTAGTTGGGGTCATATGGAAATTCCTCAGATGAATGAACATTGTGAGCAGAGACAGCTTAAGCAGCTTGTTGAAACAGAGCAAAGTCATGCTAGCATTGCATTTCAAAAGCCTGCAGTCAATAGTTCTGACAGTCTATGTGATCTAGGTGATTGAGAACTCTACTCAGGGAGATGCTGCAGTGGGCTATGAAGTAAGAGTGTGCCAAGTACATTAGCTTTCATTCTGTGACTATGAGGGAACAGCTAAGGGTAACCATATTTAGAACAAAAACTATGAAGGAGAAGTAACTAAGTAAGCAATTAGTTAAAAAGAAAGAGTACAGAGAAGTGGAGGTTGTTTATGAAAATAGTTAAATAAAGTTTAATCACTATGCCCAAGAGATGTAAGGTATTTGATTCACAAAAAAAAAATCCAAATGCCATGTGTAGGCATAGAATTGTAAGTAAGCACTAAAAAGTTAAAAAAAAAAAAAGAAAAACAAGCGACCTAGTCAATGAACTTTACTGACCTCTATAAAATTTAGAAAAGGAAAAGACGAAGATATGCAAAGAGGTACATTATTATCAAATTATACAAAATTCTTTATGGATTTTTTTATTCATAGTCAACTCCTTAGCATAACATGAAGTCTTATATAAGTGTTAATGTCCCTGACAAGGTAAAACTAAATTAAAACTGTAGATGCCAAACAGGTGAATGAGAAACTTGGAAGACTCACTAAAATCAGAAACTCACTGAAAACTATTTCAGTAGGTAAGATTCTGTGCACAGGATGTACAACTGTCTACAAATTAAAAGAGAACAAAAACTAATTAATATACGAATACAAAGAATACCCCTGTGAGGAACACAGAGAAAGAGTTAGGTAAGAACGGGTGAGCTGAGTTCTCTTTCATAGTAAGAGGGCACTAAGGCATGAGAGAGCTTTTTTAAATTATTGACACAGAAACAGTGGCATCAAACACATTGTCTACACCCTTGAGGACAACTACAGAAAGCAGAAAGATAACGATCAGAATTCACGGGCTCTAGGAAAGAAAAAATGAGATTACAAAGCAGTTTCTTTTATCTAAAGTCATTTATGCTATGCAAATGGATGTTTTCCCATGCTCCGCGGTTTTTTACAAAATAATTACAGGTAAATCCTCTTCACACAGACAATCAATTAGTTTTGTGGATGTTCAACCTTGAAAGAATCTGTATTTGATCCCATATCAAACTCCTTTAGAGTGTGGAGTTAGAAAATATTAGTTAATAGAGAATTTTTTAAGTCTATGGAGGGATAGCTCATAGACCATAATTCCAAAAATTAAACTAGGGAAATATGCAGATTCTGGATCTCAAGAAGCATTCCAAGACCGTAACTATTTGGGGTTTCAGGATATTCCAAAATGAATAGAATTATCATATGCTCTTGTCAGATAATACAAATGCTTGAGAAAGAGCACAGCCCAGGCAGGCAGGGCTGGGCCAAGATTCAAGATTTCAAGAAAAGATGCAATTAGCAGAATGTTACTCAGAAGACGTACGTGGAAATGAAGCAACCCAAAGTAAATGCTCTCCTACATCTATCATTCAGTTCAAAACTCCTTTTTCACCTCTGCTAACAAAATTTCCTTGTTCCTTGGGACACCATCAATTCCCTCCCTAGTCCTACTACTGCTTAGAAGACCTGAAGGGACAATGTGTCTCTACTCTGAGGAACCATCATCAGACTTACTCTCAACTTCTCTATGTAGCTGAAGTCAATCCTCTCAAAAGAAATGGAACAAGTTTTCTCATTGGTAGCCTTGGGAGGAAGAATCACGTGATACAGACCCTGACACTATTTCTGTTGCCCTTTGGAATCCACCTGTCCCTAGAAAACAAATTAAGGGTCACCATGAACATTTGATGCCCAAGGGGAAATAAAACAGTTCATCATTCTAAAGAAACAACCAGCTATTAAAATTCTATCTCCAGACATCACTACATATTTTCCTGTAGCTCTGTCAGTAACTAAATTCCCATTTATAAGCAAAGCACCAATTACGGAAATGCTAAATGAAGGAAAATTTGCTTAGCTGTTAGACATATAAAACCCACTGGAGTTCGGTCGTTTAAATATGAGCTGGCCACTGTCTATAAAATAATAATAATTATGTAACATTAGTCTCCTTTATATGATTCTGACTTATAAAAATAGTGTAGAAACAAGTTTGTGAACTTGGGTTATGACATTGTTGGCAACAGAAACAGGTATTTACCTAACCCTAAAGGTGAGTGCTATGAGCCTCAAACATTCCTAGAGAGAAAGCTTTTTCTGATCTGGTGACATCGAGCTGACTCTCACAAAGTTCTTACTTTTTTGAGTGGTCTATGGGTAGATGAGGGGATTGTATAAGCAGGGTCCAGGGTTCCAGGTGCACGCAATCTCCCCACCCATCAGATTGGCCCCATTCTCTCCCAGCTTTATACCATCAGGATTGATTTGGCAGAGAGGGAAGTCTCATTGCCTCTTTATTAGTGTGCATATGATCTTTTTCTTAACAGTCTAGACTAACCTGCTTTACAATTTTCCATCAATAACTGTCCCTTGGGCTTGAATTTTCATCCTTTCTGCTTTCCCTTTCTCCTCACTTCTTTTCTGTCTCTTCCCAGAATGCACTCGATGTCTTATTCTTTGTCTGTTTACTTGGGTTGTTTCTGACTACCAAATCGTACAGACTACTAGGTAACTTGACAGATTTTGGAATCAATGTCATGCAAATTTATTACTGATAACATAAAATCATAGAAACAACAACAATAATTTGCTCATTAAAGCAGCTCGTTAGATAACCATCCCTTGGAACATAGGAAAGGGAACAGGCACTTCCATACCTTCCAACCAAGTCCCTATCAAAGGCATTGGTGGCCATTTTAATGTTTGTTTGTTCCTCGACTGACCTTTCTCCAAACTCCCTTCAAAACTAATATTTTCCCACAGTACCCTTCATCCAACCTCATAAAATTAATACTCTTCTGTCTTGTTTCTCCCATGGATGACTATTCTCATCAAGACATTTAACAAAAATTACTGATAATACGTATTTTAAATGACCAAAAATTTCATCCTATTAAGAGCTAAAAGCACTGCTTCAATCGTGCAAATCCAGAAATAAGGTGACTCTATGAAAGAAAGAGAGATTTATAAATGAAGAAAGGGCACCTTTCAAATGATACCAGCACAGGCCATGGACTAGCCTATACGCCATCTCCCCATTCCCACCCCAAAGCTGTGGCATTCAGAACCAGACATGGCAACCAGCCACACAGGGAAGAGCTGCCAAAAATTGCTGATCATACTTATTTCAAACCCTCTTTTTTATCAAGAGGAAAGCTTTTCATTAATGGACGAGGTAGCAACTTCACTATTTAATTAGATCTGATTTAATCCCTTCTCACTCCTCCGTAAAGCATCACTTCTCAGGCAAAGAGCAGGTTTGGTTTAATGAAGCCTCTACAGGAGGGAAAAGTGAGGTTTCAAAAGCAGCAAAGCTTTCAGCTGGTACTTATTTCGCTGAAGACACCTCAAGGAACCTTTGAATTGAAGTTCTTAGGAAGACGCATTCAGAACGCTGACCTTGTGAATCTACTACTTGCCTTTGAGAAAGAAAGAAAAGAATATTCTATTTTACCATGCTCACATCCCGTCACTTCTGTTCTTTCTGGGGAGACGGGGAGCAGGGAGGAAGCCGAGGTGGAAGACTGCAGAAAAGCTATCTGTGGAACAAAGTGGAAACGGGGCTCAGCTCAGTGCAGAGAAATGGGGAAAGCAGTCAGGATGACGGTTTCACTCTGTGACCAGAAGAGAGGAAAAGACGCTGAGGAGGCAGGAGGGCGGGGAGGCCGCCTCAGCACTGAGAGCTTTGGTCCTTCTCCTGGGGTTATGACCTTGCGAGTGATGAAGAAACCAGGGGACGTGTGCTGCCTGCAAATGCCAGGCGTCTTGAGCAGCACTGCAGTCTCCCACACATTCCGTGTAAGACAGGGGGAACTAACAGAGCTCTGAGGAATGTGTGACGTCAGCATTTCGTTCGCTTCACACGCAAATCAGTTAAGGGAAGTAGCGGGATTCGGGGACATATTGAAATTGCATGGCATAATCAGAAATCATTAATAGTTTTAAGATATTACGGTGTAAATGTAATCAGGAGGAGGCCTATGTATGTTGAACTGACATGAGTTAATGAAATGATGGACTGAAGAATTTTATTTTAAAGAGTTGATAGCCTTTTGGCATTACTATAAGAGACTTCATATCATATATATATATATCATTTATATATATATATATATATATATATATATATATCAAATATTATCCAGGCACTTTTATTTTATTTTTTATCTTTTTTTAATTTATTTATTTCTTTATTAATTAATTAAAGATTTCTGTCTCTTCCCCACCGCCGCCTCCCCTTTCCCTCTCCCTCCACCAATCAAGTGCCCCTCCCTCGTCAGCCCAAAAAGCAATCAGGGTTCCCTGCCCTGTGGGAAGTCCAAGGACCACCCACCTCCATCCAGGTCTAGTAAGGTGAGCATCCAAACTGCCTAGGCTCCCAAAAACCAATAGGTGCAGTAGGGTCAAAAACCTATTGCCATTGTTCTTGGGGTCTCAGTAGTCCTCATTGTCCGCTATGTTCAGCGAGACCGGTTTTAACCCAGGCTTTTTCAGAGGCAGGCCAGCTGGCCTTGGTGAGTTCCCAATAGGACATCCTCATTGTCTCAGTGTGTGGGTGCACCCCTCGCGGTCCTGAGTTCCTTGCTCGTGCTCTCTCTCCTTGTGCTCCTGATTTGGACCTTGAGATTTCAGTCCGGTGCTCCAATGTGGGCCAGGCACTTTTTTAAACTAACCATTTATAAAACTTTTTACCAGTCTAGAAGGAATAAACGAGGAATAGGAGGAACATGCAAACATAAGGCCACAGCAACACAGCTCCTTCAGACTTACAATTCAATTGAAAAGTGAGACGGATTTTTTGCCATACCTGATATTAGAGCATGACAGTAAACCTTTGCTTAAACAACAAGGAATTATACTCTTTTTAAGAATACGTTATGGGGCCTAGAGAGATGGTTCAGGAGTTAAAGCATCTGTTGCTCTTACAGAGGACCCGAATTTAGTTCCAGTACCGTATGTTAGCTTACAACCACGTATGAATTCCAGGTCCAGGGTCACTCATCTGGCATGCACGGACACTAGGCACATATAAGGTACACATACTCGTGTGTGGGTAAAACACTCATATACATAATAAAATAAAATAATCTTTAAAGAGTACATTCTGTAAAACATTGCTAATCTGAAGAATGTTTTAGATTTTCATTTACTACTTATAATAGTTTAGCTATGGGGTTTTCTGGATTTTCAATAAATGGATTAATGAACCATGTGAAATGACCAAGATAAGACAGCAAATAAATAAATAAAACCTCTACAGTTATAGTGATTGGTGGGGAAAAGTATATGGTTACAGATACAGTTAAAATCAGTGTATGAAACCCTATAAGTCTGCTAGTTTAATAAAAGCTTGAAAGAAAGAAAGAATTTTACATAAAGGAAATATCCATACTCCAAAATGAACTTAAGGATTTTTGCGAGATTAACCGGTATGGATTACCTAATTGTGAATGAACCTAAAAAATACAAGGTGGAAAAGTAAAGAGATAACTCAACAGTTAAGAATACCACATGATCTTTCAGAGGCCCTGAGTTTGATTCCTATTACCTGCATGTCATGTAAAAAACATCTGTAGCTCCAGTCCTAGAAGATCTGATGCCCTCTTCTGGTCTCTATGGGCACTGCCTGCTTGTGGTGTAGTTGCATGCACAATACATAAAATACAGATGAAATAAAATGTAAATATTCGTGTATGTGTGTGTGTGCATGTGTGTATGTGTGTGCGCACGCACCATATATAATGATACTTGAGTTTTATCATTCATAGACAGGCCACTTCCCTGGTCAGAAGGCTTTTTTATGATACAGTGACTCATGGATGTTCCTTATTCCTGTTCTTTCACCACCCATCATAATGTCTATGTCATTCATGGGAAGACCTTTATCACGGTGACATTAGCCACAAATGGTTAGCACTAAACACATGTATATGAAAGCAACACTCAATGTGCTTAGTAGAATAGGTGTGTGTGCGTAACAATTTTAACTGTAGAAAAAGCAGTCATTAACTTGAGGAGGAATAGAGTTCATAGGAGAAGTTCCAGAAGGAAGAGGTAGAAGTAGGAATGAAGCAAATATAGTATTAATTTATTACCTCTCAGAATAAAAATAAATATATATTTTAGAGTCTAACCTTTTTCTGTAAGAGTACATATTTCTTCTTCAATAGTAACTCTGTTCTCAGAGTACGAAGACTGTAACAAGTCAGAGTATAGGAGAAAAGATATTAGTGCCACAAAGTCTGGATAATTATTGAGGGATCCTAGAAGGACATTGCAGAGAGTTTTTTTTGATTAAATAATTTTTGTGTTCACAGTGAGGAATTTTTATTTATAAACTGAATATTGAGAATTTTAATTTTTAAGGCTTTCCAAACTAGATGAAGGATTTTCCTTTTTCAAAAATCAGTTTAGTAGGATTTTGTTTTTATATATCAAAGAAAAGAAGTTCTTTGGGTGACCTGCATAAATTGAAGAATTATTTATAGACTTAATGGAAGCATTTATTTCCTACTTGATATAGGCACCATTTGGCACATTTGTGATACAACAGTGAAGAGGATATAAAGCCCCCAGCCTTCAATGGACATATTTCCCAGGAGAATGTCATTGAATTGCAACTAATTGCAATCAAAAAAGTGAGGAATAAAGTGTTTTAGGGCTTGGAAAAACCATATACCAGGTAAATATACCAAGAAGACCAGCTATCAGCATGTGGGAGCAGAGTATTACTTTAAAAAAAACTATAATGTCTAGCTGAGTACAACTGCATTTTGTTTTAAAATTGCATAGACAATGCCTTCCTTATCCACTCTTTTGTTGATGGACATCAGAAATCAGCTGGTGTGATAAAGCTATGAAACTAGATATGAGATTATGAGAGAGGATCAAACGTTATGGAGAACAGATGGGGGAAGATGGGTTTAATGAGAAAGAGGAGAGGAGGCTACTGAAGATGGGAAGGGAGCAATGGGGATAACGGAGAAAAGAGAGAAACAATGAAAACAAATTATGTCTGGAAATGGTACAATGAAGCTTAATCCCATGTATGCTAATAACAATAAATGTGAAAATAAGGTATCATAATGGGTGTGTTTCAGATATGATATTTGCACAATAGAAAGTGAGTGAAAGAGGAAAAACACAACTGGGAATTTTTACCTTGAAGAAGAACAAGAACTTTCATTTCAGTCAGTGGTGTGGATGTGGTGCACATACGGATGCAGCGTAGGGATACAGCATAGGGATGCAGCGAAGGGATGCACAGTAGGGGCAGAGACGTACTTTGAGGATGGCTTTATCCTGTCTATGGAAATTATGTTTCTACTTTTTAATTCTTTTAGTGAAAAGAATAAGCAAAGTAATCAGATGAGAGAAATATAAGGAAAGAACTTCAAGGGTTTATGAAGAGAACAAAAGATATTAAATATTAATCTACGAAAGCAAATAAACAAATAGTGAACTACATTGTGATTGTCAGGAAACTAAAAACTACGTGCAATTCCAGATTCAGAGTATCTGATGCCCTCTACTGTCCTCCACAGGAACCCATTCACACATAGTATACACCACATACACACACACACACACATACACACATACACAGACACACACACACACAGAGACAATAAAATGAACAGAAATTGTCAAAGACAAAATTTTAGAAAGCTGGGGTAAATAGTGAAAAACTACAGGATCTACTAAGATTGTTCTTATTGGTAATGACAAAGCCCATGGTATGGCCATAGCGATGCATGGTTGAAAAAGAAGACAAAACAAAAATAGATGGAGAGGCAGCAGTGGGAGGTGAGGTGGCTGGGAAAACCTTCAATGTGTATGCCAAATCACCCAGAGTGAAGACTACGAGGATGGCAACAATACAGACAGCCAATGTGTGAAAAATGGAGAATAACTGGAATTGGAAGTTAGATGTCATAACAAGGCACAGGACACAGGGAACTCAACGCTAGGAGTCTGGAGGAAGAGAGAAGGAAGCTTGACCATGGAAAGAACGATGACGCCTTTCCTCCCTTCAGAGCTTGAGAAAAGAGAACTGTGAGGGCAACACATGGAAACTCTGCTGGAAGGAAATCCTCAGGGAACACAGCATCTGAATTGTACTTCAAAACCATTAATTACTGAGATTAACTATGCCCAAGGGTTAGGCATGGTGAACAGAAATTTAGATCTCTAAAGAAAATAGATCAAGCCAGAAGGATCATTCAGTGCTTCAGAACAAACATTAAGAAAAAAAAAATAGGCTGAGCATTAGTCTCCCTGTTGAAAAGGCTGAATCAAGCTGGCCAATCAGCCTTGGCTACTCAGTTAACACCAGGACACTAGGACACAGAGAGTCCCTGTCCTAAAATCAAGGTGGGCCACATCAAGAACAGCCAATATTATTCTCTGACCTGCACACACAAAGTAAATGCAAAAACATGAGCAAACACATGCACATAACCATGCCCCCAGAAACTCTCAACTCAACCACCCTCCTCTTCCTGTGCCAAACTATGACAGATTCATCCACAGGAGACATAGGAACCAGTCTGTTGTTAGGTTACTTCCAGAGAACAGAAATAGTAATGAGGAAGATGCAATCGGATATTGATCTAAAATAAATAAATAAATTATTCCATGTACAACATAAACAGTGTCATACTGTACTGAGCATGTATATGTACTGAAAAATTACCTTCTAGCATCTGCTATATCTATTCAGTCCTAAGAGTCAGTTGGCACATTAAGATCTGCCTCCCTGCACTTATCCTATATAGACAAAAAGAACAAAAGCCCTCTAAGGTTTGTATGAGCCTTCCATGAGATAAATCAGAGTTTAAGAATAGAAGTTTGAGTTGAATGTTTTACTTAACAGAGCACAATCAAGACCCATCTCCCCTCCCCTAGGAATCACCAATCCAATGCCACAAGCATGTTCCCTTCAGTTTCCTTCCTGTATGAGGGAACTTTCGGACACAACTTCTCAGTGTCCTCTAACTATAGAAAAGTTACATGTGGGAGCCCACATGTGACTCGGTTTCCATCTGGAGTCATTTCTGACTTAAATAAGTCATTTGAGTTCAAGCTTGCCTGCTCTGCTTTTTCTAATAATCTTGAGGAGTGTGAAAGACTTCTGATTTATCCCATAAGAAAAGAATGCTGTGTCTAGTAGAAAGTATATTGCTGACAACAAACCTCGGGACATCAAGTAAGTCTGCTTCCGAGCTGCAAGAACATGTTAGAGAGAAGGCTGCTCACTCAAGAACAGGAATGGTCTTTGTGGTTAGATACCAACTCACCATCTGTTCTGTGCTTTGTTCTGCTTTTGTATATAAGCAAGTTCTGAAATAAACTCTGGGCTGTTTGGCTGCTTAGGCATGACCAGACAGACCTTCCAATTCTATCCTGTCTTCTGTTTCTTTCATCTCACGTTTTTGTGTTGACCTTGAGGATCCCTTATCCAGGAACCCTGGTTGACTTTGTAGGAGCGGGCTCCCACAGTTACACAAATTGAAAGTTATGAGTGACAGTTTGGGGGTAAGTGCAGTATTCATGATGGAACAGTAGAAGAAAATGTTGATATTTTATTATGAAAATTCAATGTTCTCTTTTTCCAAAGCTTCTTTTTTTTAATACTCTTTCTCCATATCAAAGACAAAATGCATTGGCAGCACCTTCTAGTAAAATAAGATATCCCTATTTCATAGTCTTAAAAGATTATCCCCCAATAGCTCTATGATAAATAATCCAACTTAACTTTCCTTTTGAAGTTATGACCACTTGCTGAATTGTGAATGAGCTAATCCTAACAAGCTTACACAGACACTAGAACTTGTCGGCGTTTCTAACACTTTAAGAAACTCAATGTAATCAAGCTACCTTTCGACATGCCTGGATAAAGTATAATAACAAATTATGTAAAATAAAAACCCCTTCCAAAGTTGCAAAAGAAGGAAACTCTGTTGGCATTTGATTAAAAAAAAAACTTCAACATTTACTTTCAGATATAACTTCAGGCAGCTTTCTCATAGTTTTTAAAAAATATAATAGAAACTTATGGACCTGACTTCCTTGCTCATGTTCTCCCTCCTTCTGCTCCTCATTTGGATCTTAAGAGCTTAGTCCGGTGCTCCAATTTGGGTCTCTGTCTCTATCTCGATCCATCGCCAGATGAAGGTTCTAAGGTGATATGTAAGATATTTATCAGTATGGCTATAGGATAGGGTTATTTCAGATTCCCTCTGCTCAGTTGCTATAGGTACTAGCTGGGGACATCTCCCTGGACACCTGCGAGCCCCTCTAGAGTCAAGTCTCTTGCCAACCCTAAGATGGCTCCTTTAATTAGGATATATATTTTTCTGCTCCTTTATCCACCCTTCCTTTATCCCAACCATCCCATTCCTCCAAGCTCCCCCCAATCTCCCCTTCTCATGTTTCTCACCCCATTTCCCCTTGGCCCCATGCCACCTCATCCCAAGTTCCCAGTTTTTGCCCT
>NW_026068009.1:2585263-2594877 GCF_014885135.2 Alexandromys fortis
TAAAATAAATAAATAAATAGATAGATAAATAAATAAATAAATAAATAAATAAATAAATAAATAAATAAATATAATAGAAACTTAAGCGGGGAGGAAACCCTGCTTTCAAATTCACAGTCTGTTATTTAAACCTCTAGAGTTCATCTTTCTCTTTCTGCATTTAAGCTACCTATGTTAAGCTCATACTTTTATCATACGCCTTAGTAAAGTTCTTCTTTACATCTTGCAAAAACAGCTTTCTTATCACTATATGATGCTACTGCAATTCAACATTGTTCTTGTTAGGTTTCCATTGCTAAGATAAAACAATGACCAAAAGCAACCCAGAGGAGAAAAGCATTTACTTAGCTTACAGATTACAGGCTAACATCTAGCGAAGCCAGGACAAGAACTCAAGGGAGGAACCCAAAGGAAACCTGACGCAAAGACCACAGGAACACTGCTTTCTTTCTGGTTCACATTTGTCTGTCTGTGCTTGTAGATATTTTTCATCTTTATGGGCAATTAGTGAGAGGAGCTGTTTAATTTCTATTGACTCAAACTAATTACTAGTTCCTACCAGTTTAGCATCTTTAAAGTGCCTACATCTTACCTATTAAACATTCCTAAATCTGAAGACCTAAGTTTTCCCAGAAATATTTACCTAATCACAAATCCATGTTGGTATAATGGAAACGTGTTTGTATAATGTTTGCGATTGAAATAAAACCAAAGTACTTGTTCCAGTACCAGAAATGGCTGTTTATAACCTTTTCCAGATGAAAAATAATTTAATTTCATTGCAATGCTGGAAGAAAGTAGTTGTCAGCCCAGAATTCTACAGCTAGTAATGGTTTCCTTTAATATATGGGAAGATAAAAGCACATTAATGTTTGTTACTTGAAACAGTCTATGTACTGATGCTCATACAGAAGGTATGTCAGTAAAGATCACCTTTTATCTAGAATAGGTTTCTTTTCTTTGCCTTCCTAATTTTGCACCATTCCCTACAGAGAATATAGAGAATGAATAATATCCCACAAGAAAATTGTTAAACCCAAAGAAAAGTAAGAGAACATGGAGAGTAAAACTTTATTGACTATATTTTCATTTGACTTTACAACATCAGTGCTGTTGTTATTTACTCTTAATGTTTTGTTTAAACACACGAATATGCAGCTTACCAGGAGGCAAATCCTTAAGCTAGCCAGGAATGTGATACCTGCCAATCATGTAGCACTAAGGAATCCTACACAGAGATATCTCAATTTTGAGCCTAACTGAGCTGCACAGTAAGACCTTATCTCAAAAAATTACAAACTTAAGAGCCTAATAAATTTATTGTGTATATTTATGTCCAGATTGTTACAGGCCTAGTCGAAAGCCAAGAGCTTATTTATTATGGGAAATTAATTAAGATGTATTAATTTGTTAAAGCAAAGAAATTCTTAAGAATTTTAAAGTTGAATATGTTTGCAAGTATTTCCATAACAAAACATCATGAACCAAGAAGCTGAAGTTACAGAGTTTGAAAAACAAAGCCCAAGATAAATATATAAGGAGGTCTCATGTGTGTTATTATATCCTCTTTTCATCTCTAATTCCATTAATTTGAATCTTTTCCTTTTGTCTTTTAGTTAATTTGAATAAGAGTTTATCGATTTTATAGATTTTTCTCTAAGAACCAATGCTTTGTTTTATCAGTTCTTTGAATTGTTTTTTTTGTTTCTATTTTATTGATTTCATCCATGAATTTGATTATTTCTTGCCATCTATTCCTTTTGGGTATGGTTTCTTCTTTTTGTGTCATAAGTTTGAGTACATTGTGTTTTCATTTTCATTCAGTTCTAGAAAGTTTGGTTTCTTTCTTAATTTCTGTCTGTTTAAGGGTTTAAGTAAAAATGGCGCTGTTCCCCACATGGCAGCAGCAGGCAGCGGGCCCAAGACCACAGCTGGCCACAAAGGCAGCCGGTCCCAGGCAGGGAGCTGACTCTTTGTGGGTGAGAGACAGAGACATGGATAGGCACACTATGCAGATTGAGGTTGGATATTTATTTAGTGGGTTATGGAAGGGAAGAGGAGAAGGAGGGAGAAGTAAGATGGGGAAAGAAACACACACAGAGGGGGGAAGGGAAGAAAGGGGGTGAGAGGAGAGGAGCCACAGCAACAGCTCCCTCTTTGAGATAGAAATGGAAAGGGAGAGGCTCAGACTAAAAGCAGAAGGAAAATCAGCCTGCCTCGGTGGTGGACAAGGGAGGGAGTAGGCAGGCCTTGCCTTTAAAAGGACAGGACAGACCATTACAGTCTGGACCTATTTTTTATTCAATACTGAGTTGTTCAGTTTCTGTGAGTTTGTAATCTTTTCTGTTGTTTCTGTTGTTGTTATCCAGCTATAATTTCTGGCGGTCAGTATGATGCAAAAGATTATTTCAATTTTTTTTTGGTATCTGTTGAGACTTGCTTGCGTCTTGTCTGAATATGGCGTCAGTTTTGGAGAAAATTCCATGAGCTGATGAAAAGAAGGTATATTCTTTTGTGTTTTGGTGCAATGCTCTGTAAATATCTGTTAGGTCCATTTGGTTTGTGACATGCATTTCTCCAGCATTTCTTTCTTTAGTTTTTGTCTGGATGACCCACCTACTGGCAAGCAACTTTTGAAGTCACCACTATCTCTGTGTCAATATGTGACGTAAACTGCAGTAGTGTTTCTTTTACAAACTTGGGTGTCCTTATGTTCAGGGGATAGATGCTACAAACTGTAATATCCTCTTGGTGGATTTTTCCTTTGATGAGCATGTCCTGAACCTAGCCATCTCTTCTGATAGTTTTTTTTTTTTATATTGGTTTTTTGACACAGGGTTTCTCTGTAGCTTTTTTTTCAATCTATTTTGTTAAGTATGAAAATGGCTACACAGGCTTAATTCTTACAACTATTTGCTTGGAATAGTTTTCCATCCTTTTACCCTAAGGTGGTGTCTGGGTTTTTTTTTGAAGATAAGTTATTTATCTTCTTTAAGTCACTATTTCCTAATATATAAGCAGAAAATATTATCACCTATATATTAAGATTGTTCTAAGAACTAAATTCAAACGATTTGTAAAGTACCTACATAAAAAGTACTCAAAAATTTCATGTTGGACTGATTATAATGGTGGTGGTGGTGATATTTATAAAAGGATATATGATTTCTATCTAAAATGATAAAGTAAACATTCAGTTAAATATAAACAAACATTAAAATAAGAATGCAAAGAGATTAGAAAATTCCACACTATAAATACATGAATTCTCTAAATTTGAAAACTGAACATAACCCAAGTAGAAATTTGAAACAGTCTTTGCAGATTACTTAAAACGTGTATGGATATTAAAAAATTTAAAATGGAGCAAAATTTTTAAAAGTACAAAATCTAAGAACTATTTTATTGCCTTAATACATGCCTCAATACTCCAATAGTCAAGAAAATGTATTGTTGATGAAAGACTAGACGAGCAACAGAGATTACCACATAATACTACAACTGTTAAGTCAAAAATTCTGACCAACAAATCGAAACAATTGAGGGAAAAATTATTTTCAAATCTTATCATAATAACTGGATATCTAAGTTGTAGTAAGTGGACCTCAAACATATGATACACAATGACTATGCTACACAAGAGATTTATTTGAAACAGCTCATTGACCAAAACAAAAAGCCTAAAATTTTAAAGCATTTAGAAAGAAATGTATAAGTAAAACTATAATTTTGACAAATCAAAAATCTTCTTATTGTAAACATACAGAATTACTCATGATAGTTGACAAAGCAATTGATAGATTATGCTTTATTAAATTTAAAGGTATATGTTCATTCAAAAGCATCATTAACAAGATTACAACTAAATCCATGAACTGGGAGTGAGCATTCCAATCCATGCATCAAACAAGACAACTGTCCAGAATATATAATTAATTCCTATAAGTTCAATAAAGACAATCCAATTTTTAAAAATATTAGATTCAACAGGCAACTCATAAAGGGAGATGAAGAAATACAGCCTTTTAAATATTCTGAATATTTTTAAACAAATTAGTAAGAGAGTAAAACCACAGTGTGGTTTTGCTATATAAACACATTATGCACATCGATACCTACATGCTTGTGCACACGTGCATGTGTGTGTGTGCATGTGTGAGTGCACAAATCAATGTGGCTAAAGTTATTTTTTTTAAATCCTGTAATGCAAATGTTGATAGAACACTGTATATAATCCAGGAATCTGAGTCAATCTAACATCATATTAACCAACTGAACTGAAAATTATTACCCCAATAGGTGGTATAAATGTGATTTAACAGCGTTAAAACACACATTAAATTTTTCTTTCTGAGCAAACAGAAAATGAGTGGAACTTCCTTTAATTGAAAACGAGAAGCTATTGACACCTTAAATGACATATCACACATACTGGCTAAGGAAGCCATTATTTACTGCGAATATTTCAAACAAGGCAAAGGGCATTTTTACCACTTTGGCAACTCTCTGAAGATTCTAGTGTGTGGGATAAGGTAAAAAAAACAACTATGTCATCTCTAAAGTACTATCAAAATTTGCACTGAGTGCAGAATAGTGTATATACTGTATTATTATATTTATGGAAAACTCTACAACCTGAGAACCCTATCTACACTAGAGAAAATAGATCAGTGATTGCTCACATCTGAAAATGAGGTAGTAATGATAAGAGAAAGGGTGACATATTTTGCATTGCTTGGAAGTTACTACTTGTACTTGCTAGTGAAACAGTCTGCAACTAGCCTAGTTATGTCACCAGGCTTCAAGAGAAAGTTTTATGTTATGTGTATGTTCAACATATCTAATTTTATTTTAACTGCTTGTGTTTGCATATGTGAGTGCACATGTATGCATATGCACCACAACTTGTATGTGGAGGTAAGAGGACAGCCTGAAGGACTCCACCATATGGATGCTTCAAATTGAACTCAGGTCATTGGTTTTGGCTGCAAATCCCTATTTTTTAATAAGGCAGTTATCCGCACAGATATGTATAAATCTGTTTAAACACATAAAATTATATAAACAAAGTGAATTTTGAGGTAACCATAATTCATTAACGTAGTTGGAGACTACTCGTTTGTTTCCCAGCCTCCCAGACACAAATAATCATGAGAAACTTTATTAATTACTGCTTGGCTAATGTCTCAGGCACATTTCTAACTAGCTCTTACATATTAAATTAGCTCTTACATCTTAAATTAACCTATTTCTATTAATCTGTGTATCACCACTAGGTTGTGGCCTACCAGTAAGGTTCTGGCATTTTCTTCTTCTCTAGCAGCTACGTATTATCTCCTTGACTCTACCTACTCTCTCTATTTATCTCTTCCAGCTTCTCTACATACTGTCTTGCCTTGGACCAAAGCATCTTTATTCATTAACTATTAAGAGTAACATGTATATGAAAGAACATTCCACATATTTCCCCTTTCTGTCTAAAAAAAAAGTAAGGTTTTAAACAATAACATTATAAAATTACATACAGTAAAACAGGTATCAAGCAAGAATTACAGTTACAATATTTCTTTGTGAGCTAAAGTTTCATACATAATTTATCTTTTATAATAACTCAGGAAAACTACATCTATCTGTCTTCAACTCTTTACAGACCCGAGAAGGATATAATACCACCTAAGTAAAGAGGAAGTGTATTGTAAGCAACTTCCAAAGTTCTCGAACTGACAGAGACATCATGCTGACTAGATAGTCACTCAAAGTTCTTCTGTAATGTTAGGGCATCTATCTTCAGCCTACAGGCCCACAGTGTCTTTCAGACTTTTCCATGAAGCAGGAAAATGAAGATCTGTTCTGCTTTGTACTAGCAAAGTTCATCAGTTCCTTTCTTCTGTGTCCTGCAGAATGTCTGGCAGTTTCTTCTACGAAGCAGGAACCCTGAAGGACAATTTAATCTTTAGTCAAGTTTGAAAGTCATTTCTGTAGATCCTCCAAGTCCAGTTCATACAACATACCATTAAGAAGTCTAGGCAAGAGTAGTTTCTTGTCCAAATAGCTAGCAAACTCCATAATGGGACTCTTCAATGCCAATCTTCCTTTTGAAGTAATTGATGCTTCCAGGAGCAGACATGCCGCACCATTGAGAAAAGTCTAAGTTCTTATATAATTTTAAATGCCATATTCTGTAGGTCTTTGAAGTGTTGAAGATTAACTAACTGAAATATATCTCTTTATATCTAGAAAACCTAACTAACATGACTATAAGTTTGACTATTATAAATAACTATCTACTAATCTGTAATTTTAAATTATACATTACATTTTTAAATGAGCTGCACAAATAAAATACCTTAAACAAGAGCAGAAATACATATACACAGTGTAACAAATCAACCTTAAATTTGTGTCAGTAGATCAAGATTCATGCCAATGCAAAGTATTCATCTTTATATCATATCTCTCCCCCTATTTTTTTTAAAAAAAGAGATTGACTATGACTATTTAACCATTTATAATCAACCCTCTTTAAATAAAAACAAACATTTATGAACAATTATTTTGATAATTTGGACATTGTTTTCTCTCAAACTGCTTCCTGCTTTTTGTTGGGCAAAGTATATTTAGGGTTCATAGAGACCTTCCAGAGTCTTGTTCCATCAAACCACATTAGCCTGGAAGGAATCCACAGGTTCTCATCTTCTGTGAAAAAAAAAAAAAAAAAAGTAGAACCTCTTTTCCAAAGCAAAATATTCTTACACTTAAATTTGGAAGTCAAAACACTTTTAAAATACATGGGTTTGCTTTGCAACCCCAGAATCAAATATCTATCTGCAGTCAAAAAATTCAAAGAAAACACAATAGTATACATAATCCAGATGCTCTGTGCATTTTTCATCTTTACATGGCTTTTTTTTACTCCTTTAATCTATGTCTGTCTGTGCTCTTTTATATTACTTTTATTATCTCTTTAAAGATTTTATTTTTAAAAACTATTCCTTTCTAAAAATGCCTATACCCATTTTCTTTTTTTCTTAAGACTACATACATTTTTTTTTAAAGCACGCTGTGACTTGTTCAGAAGTTTATTTTTGTCTTAATCTGTCTTTATTGTGTATATGTAATCATTTTCTGGCCAGAAGCACCTTTTTTTTTTTTAATACTAAGTGGGTATGGCTAGGACCAACTCCAAGACCCTGCATGTTGGCCCCACCCCACCCAACATGTCAGAGGTATGCTCACCACCTCTAGGCCAGGCTGACTGCCCCAGCTCCAGGAACACAGTGGGTCTATGTTGTGATTAAGCAATTTGTAACACGCTGCTCACAAACCCCATTTAAGTGCAGGACCCTCTGAAATAGCCAGAGCTATTCATGCTGCCTGCACAGACCAGGAAGCTAGCTCTTAAAGAAGCCATGCAGTTTTTGCTGCTAATGTTAATTCAGGAAGCCTTCTCTTAAAGGAGTGGCACCTCTGCTTGCCACCAGCAAACAGAGCCTGTCTGAAAAAAAAAAAATACAGCTACTTAGAAGCTGCGCTTGATCCCATTTTTGTGAATCTAGAAGCCCTCTTTTTGTTGTTGTTGTTGTTGTTGTTGTTGTTGTTGTTGTTGTTGTTGTTATATGGATTCATGCTCCAGAAGGCAGACGTTATTTTGTAAATGGAGACTACTTGTTCATTCCTGGCTACTCAGACATGAATAATCACACAGAAACTATATTAATTACAGCACTGCTTGGCCAATATCTCAGGCATATTTCTAGCTAGCTCTTACATCTTAAGTTAACCCATTTTTTTTAATCTGTGTATTGACATGAGGTCTACCAATAATTTTTCATCCAGCATGTCCTTCCCCTTTGACAGCTATATGGCATCCCCTTGACTCTCTCTACTCTCTCTATTTCTCTTTTAACCTGACTATATTTTTCCTGGCCATAGATCAAAGTAGTGTTATTCATTAACCAATAAGAGAAACACATGTACAGAATGACATCCCACATCACATTAAAATTGATTGGGGTGAAATACAAACATTTGTTTAAGTGTAAGTGGCTATGCTTTCATTTTATTTTATTTTTTAAAACATCGATATGTAGAAACTATGTAATTATATAAGTCCTGTGTTTATTTTTGTTTCATCTCAGTTCATAAGCGATATCTAATATGATAACATAAATTTATTTATATACTCCACTCATTGCCAGACTTCACACACTTTGTTCTGGAAAGATATGTGGTTAGAAGGACTGAAGGTTGCACAGATGGATGAATACATATATACATATACATGTGTATGCAGACAAGGAGAAGTCTAGTTACTTTACATACAAAAAGACTAGGGCTCCAAAACCATTTTTTAACTGTCTAAAGAAGGCTTTGGTGGTTAATTCCAGGAAGAATTTGATCGTTGATCACAAACCTTCTTGGCTCTAAGTCATAGTCTTTATATTCTGTATCTCTGTACCACACACATAAATCATGAATTAGTATAAATAATTGAAACTCAATGAATATGAAGGAATTGATATGGACACTATTAGAATAACCAAAAACCAGAAATTAGAGATCCCAGAGACATATGGTAAAACCAAACACAGACAACCACACTGGGACATTATGCAGTCAGAGAGTTTAAATGTGATGTCTCCATCAAATCCATCCTCTAAGAACTCAAGGAATCCTGTGGAGATTGTAAGAACCAGAAGAAATGGAAGACACCAGAGAGTACAGTCATCTGAATCAACTAAGCAAGGTGCATATGAGCCCACAGAGACTGAAATAGGAGGCACAGGGCCTACATGGGCCTGGCCCACTTCATCTGTGTATATGTTATAGCTTTTAGCTTAGTATTTGTATGGAATTCCTGACTGAGAATGAGCAGGTCTCTGATTCTTGTACCTGCTCTTGGGATTCTTTTCTTCTTGTTGTGTTGCTATTCAACTTTGATATAATAGATTTTGTCTCATCTTATTATGTTGTATTTTGTTATTATCAATTAGAAGCCTGTTTTTTCTATAGAGAGAGAGAAAGGGTGTGGATCCAGAGGACAAGGGAGGTGGGAGAAGTTGAAATAAAAGAATCTATAATCAGGATATATTATATCAGAAAACAATATATTTTGTATTAAATGGAAAGAAAGAAAAGGAAGGAAGAAAGGAAAAGAACAAAAGAGGAAGGAGGAGTCAGGGAGGGCGGGAGGAAGGAGCTGGTAGAATCTTATCCCAACTTTGAAAGTTGCGCAGATTCTGTATTTGAATGACATATTACTATTTTAAAAGAGTCATAACTCATATACACATACAAAATAATTATACTCAGAACATATACACAACTCTAAATAACTTATTGAAACCATTAATTAATAAAATTTTGTGGAAGGAGATCCGGTCCAGGCACCAGGAGAGACATCACTGGGGTGAGTGAGTTTCTGACCGCGGCAGCAGCCCGGGACAGGGAACTCAGACACCCCTCCTACACTTCCTGGTCATCCTCAGGGGCTACTCTGCCCGATACCCCCTCTCTCTTCCTATCCCACCCAGCTTGCATCCACATCCCTCCCCCCCTCCATCTGACTCCCTTCCCTCGTTGACCACATAACATCTCCCAGCCCAGCCTGTCCG
>NW_026068009.1:2600719-2665536 GCF_014885135.2 Alexandromys fortis
CTTTTTTTTTCTTATTCTCAATAAAAAAAAATATAATAAAAAATAAAATAAATAAATAAAATTTTGTGGCATTGGGTCATCATTTTTTCTAGAATTAAGTGGCCAAAGTTCAAAAACCAACCCTGGCTCTTGGAAGAAAGAAAGGAAACAGAAAGGAGGGAGGAAAGGAGAGAAAAGTAGAAGAGGGAGAGAAGAGGAGGCTCCATTCCAATGAACCAAGGGTACTGCTTACATTGATGAGCATTAAAGAACAGCCCACTGATCCTGAAAGGAGGGAATTAATGTTTTAATAGCGAAGTGTTAGAAAACAAAAACTACCAAGTACCATAGGTGACTCTAAAGGGCAAAAGGCAAAATCTCTTTATTCAATATAAGTAAATTAGAAATTTCATATATACAAATTTTTGCTTATAAATGTCCATATATGGCTAATACAAATAAGCAAAATTCAGTGTTGCTTAAAGAGCAAAATAAAGGCTAACAAGATGCTTGGAGGGTGAAGGTGTTTCCCATGCAAGCCTGGTGATCTGAGCTCAATCCCTGGAACCTAGTAAAGACAGATGAGAACAAACAAAGTTGTCCCGTTCCCTCTGTACATGTGCTGAAGTGCACACACAAGCACCACCAACCCCACAAGAATAATATGTACATTTTGTATTTACTTGTGATTTTATTTTATAAATACTTCTCTGTTTTCAATGTTACAATATGATTACATCATTTCCGACTTCCCCTTCCTTCCTTTAAGCCCTTCCACTTTGCCCCCTTGCTCTTTTTCAAATTGATGACCTCTTATTTCATTGTTATATACACAAGTGTATATGTATCTACACACACATATGTGCATATACACATATATATATATATATGTTACATATATATGTTCCTAAATACATAAGTACAAAATGCTAAAAAGAACAAATAATTCAGTTTAATTAACTCAGTTGGCCACACACAAAATGAGGGCTTTCAAAAAAATTATTCTTATTTATTTATTTATTTATTTTTTATTATATATACAACATTCTGCCTCCATGTACGGATGTACACCAGAGGAGGGCGCCAGATCTCATTACAGATGGTTGTCAGCCACCATGTGGTTGCTGGGACTCGAACTCAGGACCTCTGGAAGAGCAGCCAGTGCTCTTAACCACTGAGCCATCTCTCCAGCCCAATTTTCTTTTTCTTGAAGAACTAGATGATGTATGTGTTGATACATGAACTTGAACGTTGCCTCACAACTGTGACTTGATGAGAATAAAGACCTGGATGGTAAAAGGGGAACAGTCAGTTAGAAGGAAGGGAGTGCAGCACACTCTTGCACAGCACAGGGACCTTAGACAACAGTTATATATTGAACATTACAAAAAGTTATAAGCAAGAACATTAAATCTTCCACTCACAAGCAATAATACGTTTGATAATAAAAGTATATTTAACATGAGTTGAGGATTGTAGAAAATATAAAATTATTAAGACATCTGATGGGCCCATGTAACTATATACAGTTTATATTATTATGCATAAACTAAAGGTAAATTTCCTTTAAATAAACATAACTATTTTGTAGAAGGTAAAATTATGAATTTACAGAAAAATACATAAAAATATATTTATGACCATGATTTAGGCAAAAAATATATTGCAAAAATATATATTATATATAAGTCATATATATAATAGACACACATATATATATGATTCAAAAGGTACAAATGTAGTTTGAATTAATAGAAAACACTGTGTGGCTTATGATCCAAATGTTTAACATGTGAGTAGGTTCTCGGGAATCTAAGAATCACAAGTATATCTAGAGAATCTCCACTTCATTGCTTTCCTTTTTTCTTACCAAAACCAATACAAAGAATGAGAAAGCGATTTAAAACTCATTCACTTTCTATGTACTCACTTATAAACAGGATGTTAGCTGTTAAGTAAATTATAATCATGTTATAATCCACAGACCCAGAGAGCCTAAATAAAAAGGAGGACTCTAAAGAGACACATGAATCTCCCTGGGAAGGAGAAATAGATTTGTGGGTGGACTGGGGGTGAGTGGGAAAGGGAATAAGAGGAATTGAGTAGGGTGGGAGATGGAGGGAGAAAATAAGGGGAGAGACAACTGAAATTGGAGGGTATGAGGGCGAGACTGATGTGGAACCCTAGTGCAGTAGAAACTCCCTGGAATCTATGAGGGTGACTCTAGTGAGGATTCCCAATAATAGATGATGCAGAGCCTGAACTGGCCATCTTCTGTAACCAGGCAAGACTTCCAGTGAACTCGGACACCAACCCAGATGCAAAAATGTCTACGTACAATCTGTTCTGCCTGCAATATGTACTAGATATCTCTCTGGGTGGCACAGAATTTGTGGAACTGGCCAACCAATTTGAGGCCCATGCCACAAGCCACAAAGGGAGTCCATGTCTGACACAGCCAGGGTGGTCAGGAATCTAGGGATGGATAAGCCAGAGACCTATGGTAGAAGGAAACTATACTAGCAAAACAAACCAGTGATCTGGTTCCTAATGATGTTCTGCTATAATCTACCCCAGTCATTATTAAAGAGGGTGCTGCCTCCAGAAGCTCATGGGAGCAGATGCAAAGACCCACAGCCAACCATTAGGCAGAGACAGAGCGAGCCAAGGTTGGAGGTTTCCCTTGGAGTTCGAGAACACACACACACCACCCCTGCTGAAGAGGGAGAAGAGAAATTGTGGAAGCCAGAGGGATCGAGGACACCAGGAGAGCATGGGTGTGGAATCAATTAAGCAGGACTCATGGGAGTTCACAGAGAATTAAGGGGCAAACATGGAGCCCGAAGGGTTCTATGCAAGGTCCTCTGTACATATGTTATGGTTGTTGGCTTGATGTGTCTGCGGGAAATCTGATAGTGGGAGTAGGGGTGTCTCTGATTCTTTTGCTAACTCTTGGGCTCTTTTTCTTCTAGTGGGTTGTCTCATCTAGCCTTGATGTGAGGATTTGCACCTGGGTCTTATTGTATCTTGTTATGTCACGTTTGGTTAATGTCCCTGGGAGGCTTATCTTTTTTGGGGGGAGGCAAGGGGGTATGGATCTGGGGCAGAAGGAAGGTGGGGGGAGAGATGAGAGAAATGAAGAGAGAGAAAGTTTTGGTAAGGGTTTGCATACGAAAGAAGAGAAAACATATTTTTACAAAGAAAAAAATTATTTGTGACCCTATTTACCCTACATTAAGTAGTGACTGCATTTAGAGGCAGGGCCTTCTACAAGGTAAATAAGAAAAAAATATTACTTTATAGTAATATATTTTTGTTTAAAATTTTTAGTTTATATTTTATTTTAATTTAAAATTAACCTCTCCAAGAATGAGAGCACAGTTGATTATCTGAAACAAAGTAATCAAACTTAAAATCAAATCATATGCACATAGCAACAAAAATGGGACTCAGCAGGTTTTATGTGTGTGTATCTGTGTATAGGTGTGTATGTGTGTGTATTCACATGTATTTAAGAAAAGGAAGTCATCGTTATGAGAGACAGTCAAAGTGGAGGCACCTGGAGGGCTTGGATGGAGGAAAAGGAAAGGGGAAAATGATGTATTATTTTAAGAAACTTATTTTGAAAAATGTACAGAATCAAAATCTGCCTGCATTGAAGAGAAAAGGCAAGTATGAATTAGCATTAAATAGTACTGAGATCTTACAAGCATAAGGGGAATATTCTATGAATGATTGATGGTACTGGTTGTAGAACTTGATCACTATACTCAAAAGATCATTGACTCTACTTGAAATAGGTCGTGTCTTTTCTTTATCACCAAAATGTTATAAATTATTTTGTCTCAATAAAAGTATTTAAAGGTTATGAAGGCATGCCTCAATAATTTTGTAAGATAGCATAGTTTCCAGAATGAAGACAGAAATCAACTTAAATGAATAAAGACAAAGACCATTCTTGTGAGTGACTGAGGAAAATACTCCATGCTAACTTTTGGGTTCCACATGCACACGTATGTACATACCTCTGTAAGGTACATATACATACATATACACACATGCATATGTACACACACAATAAAACTAAAAAGAAAACAAAATTAGTAGTTTAGTCAAGAACAGAGTGGGGAAAATGTATTTGCTGTTTTGCTTTAAAGTTAAGAATGTTAGAGGAAGGCTAAAGAGTGACCTTAACAGCAGAGGCTGGACATCGTGGCTCAGGTCTTTAACCCCAGTACTCAGGAGGCAGAAACACGCTGATCTCTGAGTGTCGAGTCAGTCAGGATTATACAGTAAGATCCTGTCCAACAACAACTATATGAATATCCAAATACTTCAAAGATGCAGTCTTTCATACTAATAACTTATTTTGTTTAATTTATTAAGAATTAAAACCCTCAAAGGTAGACTTTCAAGAGTATTGTGTATTCCTATAACTGGACAGTATTTTTCCTAATTTTTCTTTGACATGCCTGTAACAACAAAAGCCATTTAAATTTAAAATACTAATGATCACGGTACAGCCTGAAAGTCTGCTATCACCCCTTTGCTTTATGTTGCCTTATATCCTGGACACCATGCAGAGTTCCTAATTTCTTTATTCTTTATTTTGAAGTTAAAGGTTCAGCTCATCACAATGGCCTGCAATAAAGTCAACACATCTCTGCGTCCTTTGAAGATCGTTTAGGCTGTGAAGTTAATGTCTAGCTAGTGGAGCGTAAGTGGATCAACCACAGGAGGTTTCAAAGAGCTTTCCAAAAAAAAAAAAAATCTAGCAAATATCCTTTTCTTTCTTCTTTTTTCCCCCTTTCTCTGAAGCTTTCTTTGAAAACAAATGCCACCAATTTGACCCAAGAGGAAAATTTTAAATCCTTTTTTAAAAATGATGGAAAATTGAGCTAGAAGCAAGATTCTTCATGCTTATACACCTTTGGGCTTCTCTGTGACAGACAAAGTGTTTCATTCTTAGTGGAACCAAAAGAAACCATGCTTCTTTGTGCTGTGCGCTGTATGCTTCTGAGCTTGTCTGATGGAGCATCATCAAGAGGTCATTAGATCCTGCCAGTAACAAATGTGCCTAAGACTTTCTGAGACTTACTGGGTCTTCGCAAGGTGTTCCCTAGTCCTAACTCCCTAATACAGTATTTCTTGCCTTGAAGGAAGGCAACTATCTTCACAGCAGTGATAAAGGGTCCCCATTCTAAAGGGCTTGCCTCTGGGCCTTTTCTAGCTTCACTACACAATCCCTTCCACTGATCTCTGCCAAACTGCTTCTGGCAAATGAATCTACTCAGGTCGTCTCCCGCACACAGGAAGCTTTCATCAACCACCATGACAATCACAGAGAGACATGTAACACTTCTCCTGCTACTGACTAGGTTTCTACTAGTCCACCAGGACTCTGAAGAGTTTGGTTCACAGGGAATTTCTTAGATTTACCGAATATCGCCCTCCCCCTCTGCTCCATGTCCCCCTTCAATATCTGCCTGGTGACATAAGTTCCAGTTGAATGATTGGGCAGAGCACCATCTAGATGTTCTCGGATTCCTTCTCCACACACAAGCAAACTTAGCAGAGTGTTTCCAAAGAGCTTCTTGCCCCCATTGGTCCCTTTGCATCCTGTCCTTGCTTATCTTCATCTATCCTCTTGAAGAAAGGCTCATTTGAATTCCCGTGCTTTAACTCCTACAAGCCTAGATTGTAAAGTAAAACCGTACAGTCTAACATAAGCCTTATAGCACTTGACCTATTGGTGAGAAACCGTAGTTGAGATACCTTATCATTTCCTTACACTTAGGCTCTCAAGATGCAGCTTCTTTGATGAAGCAGGGAGATTTAGAGTGATAGATAATCACTTAGACTCTCAATTCTAAGCCCCACTTTTCTGCCTCTATGAGGTAAGCCTTACTTGTTGTTAAATAATTCCACGTTATTGACTTACCTGCAATTAAATTCGATCTACAGAGACATGTCTCTATAGAAATAAAGGAGAGAGAAGACAGTGGAAAATTCCAAATTAAGCAGTTTGAAATCATGGAGAAAGCTTGACTGCGAAACTACCTGGATTGTGTTTAGAATGATGATGTGGGAGTGATTTCTTATTAATAAAGAAACTGCCTCGGCCCTCATAGGACAGAAAATTAGGTAGGCGGAGTAGACAGAGGAAAATGCTGGGAAAAAGAAGCTGAGTGAGTGAGATGATTCCCCTGCTCCAGACAGACGCAGGTTAAGATCCTCTCTGGTAAGCCAGCTCATGGGCTACACAGAATATTAGAAATGGGTTAGAACAATATGTAAGAGCTAGCCAATAAGAAACTGGACCTAGCCAGGCCAGGCAGTGTTTGAAAGAATACAGTTTCCGTGTAATTATTTCTGGGTATAAACTAGCCATGCGGGCGGCCGGGTGCCGGGGACGCAGCCCTGCCGCTCCTATTTCAACAGAATGATGGTCACATCTTTAATTCATTTGCTCTTTCACTTGGTATTTGCAATCATGGATGTTTTATCACAGACTTTATGCTTGGTACTAAATAAGGAAAAAGGCCTCCGACAGCTGCATGGGGAGCTTAATGAGAAATCTCTTTAAGTTTACTTTAAGATGCATAATTGACATAGAAATGCATGAAGCAGATAGCACCCCCTTAACATCCTCACAATATTTTAAAGTTGTTGATTGTCACTTTTGTTTCCTGTCCTCTAGAAGATGTCATCTTCTAGCTTCTTTTTATCTTAATCCAAGGCCATGTTTCACTTTAATAATTCATTTGCTGTTCTTTGGATGGTCTTGCCTGCTGAGTTTACTAAAGTCTGATTAGCAATTTTATTATTTCTAAGATTTCTGTATACATTTTTAGTGTCATCTCCTGCTGATTTAAATATTTTTCTGGTTGGAAACAAAAATATTTCTTTTTTTCTCTTTATAAAATTATTTTCCGCTTGACTTTTGCATCTACCAACCATTCCTATTCAGCAGAATATGAACAATGATGTTTGAGAACTTGTAGGTCATTCAACAACCTCGTTTACCTGTTTAGTAATATATCCCTGTCAGAGAAGCTTTGTTCTTCCTTTATCAATGATCTTCAACCCAAGTCAGATGTGAATTCCCAGTTAAAAACAGTATAATTTGCCAACTCATAAGCATGGGGCAAGAGCCACCTGGATTTGAAGTTTGCCTCCGTTAATTTCTATCTGACTGATTTTCTTTACAGGGATAAAGCAGACATATTTGAATTTCTTTTATAGTTTTGATGTTTAGATCATCATAGTTTACATTAAACTCATAGAAATACTTTGCATAGTATCCTTGAATGCATTGGCACAGGAGAAAACTTCCCGAATAGACCACCATAGCACAGACACTGAGATGAAAATTAATAAATGGAACCCACTGAAACTGAGAAGCTTCTGTAAGGCAAAGGAGATCATCAATAAGACAAAATGCCAGCCTGAAGAATGAGAAAAGATCTTTTCTCCCCACATGTCCAAAATATATAAAGATATCAAGAAACTAGACATCAAAATAAAAAACAATCCTATTTAAAAATGGGGAACAGATCTAAACAGAGAATTCTCAACAGAAGAATCTCTTAAAGAATTGTTCAACATCCTTAGCTATCAGGGAAATGCAAATCAAACTACCCTGAAGTACTATATTACACATGTCTTAATAGTTAAGATCAAAAACACTGATGATACCATATGTTGGAGAAAATATGAAGTAAGGGGAACACTCCTCCACTGCTTATGGGAGTGCAAACTTGTATAACCAATTTGGAAATTGATATGGCAATTTCTCAGAAAACTGGGAATCAATCTACCTCAAGACCCAGCCATACTAATCTTGGGCATATACCCAAAGGATGCTCAATCATGCCACAAAAACAGTGGCTCTATTATGATGACAGCAGTGGTTTTTTGTAACACTAGAAATAACCTAGATGACCCTCAACGAAAGAATGGATAAAGGAAATGTATACATTTATACAATGAAGTGCAGTGGGAGCACATTCTGCTCCTTCAGCCAATAGCATTAGATACCAACCCACTTGGGCATGGTCTTTCCTACTGTAAATGCAGCTGTAATGTGCTTGCTCTCTTGCTTCCAGCTCTCGCTTCTGGCTGCTAGACTCTGTTCCTGTTCACACAGCGAACTGGTATCTAGGACAGTGATCGGTAAGTTTCCCTTAAATGAATAACTTATTATTAGTCATAATTCTGAACTGGTGTGGGATTATTTTGTGACTTCCACCTCAACTGAAGTATTACTCGGCTGTAAAAAAAAAACAATGACATCATGAAATATCTGGCTGATTTTTAAGCCATTTTCCTTTTGAAACTTTTGCCCTAGAAATTGAAACACGGTTCTGGAAAAAAAAAATTTTGAAACTTTCCAAAGTCTTCATTTCTTCATTTGCATGGTTTTAAAAACTCCTTCCTAGTATTTATGTGGGAAATAGTTGAGATTATATTTGTAAAAATGTAAGCCTGTACCTGAAATATGCACACTTTCTTAACATTTTGTTTCCTATATTTTCTTCATCTAGTCCCTTTTCTGTTTTTCTGTTTTAGCCAAGTTACAATTAACAAATTTCACTGCCATTTATATAAAACATATATAATGCTAAGTCACTGAAATAGGTCCCATTCTCGTGTTTGGCCCAGCATAGTCCCAAATTTGCTGCATGATGCCAATTTTCAACTCCATTATGTTATAAGAGCTCTGTTTTCTAGAATTTTTTTAGAGGATAATGTTGATAACTCTCAAGATTCTCTAAATTGCCAGGTGCCATTGTTCCAAAGAAAGAATTCTCAATTGGAAGAATTCAACACTTGTAAATTCCTGGGCTTCTAGCTGGGTGACAGCACTCACTAGTAAATGTTGACTTATACTGAAGTTACCTGACAATTGTAGAAGGCTGCTTTTAAAAGTGGACTTCTGATTAAAATGAAAACTCACTCATGTGTTTGTATTTATGATTGACATATGTCAGTAGTGCCTGTCAGGTAATGGCAGCTATGAAACTACATAACCCCCTTTCTTTCTCTCATTTTGCTTTGCAAATGAGATTTGTGTTGTTAAAAGTTGCACTCTATACTTTCTGAATTCATCAGAATAATTGTAATGGGTTTTCATTTTCAATATTGTAGAAAATTCAGAGGCATAGGAGAAAATAGATAAAAACTAAGCTTGGTATATTTTTGCACTTGTGTGTGTATGTATGTGGGTGTATGATGTGTGACATTATGTGAGTTTGTAAGGTATGTGTGTATGTGTGTGATGTGTATGTGTGTGATGTGTAAGTATGTGTGTGGTATTGTGTGTGTGTGTGGTGGGGTGTGTGTGGTGTACATTTAGTGTGTGATGTGTGAGTGTGTGTGCTATTATTGTATGAGTGCGCATTGTGGTATGTGTATGTAGTGTGTGTGTACGTGTGTGTGTATTAAGGATAGAGGGCTATTCTTAGAAACTTGACACTTTTATTCATGCAGTGATATTTTTAATTTAAATACATAAGGAGCAGTGTATGGGATGGTGGTTTTCATTTAATAAGCTCACCTCAGCAAGGAGTCACTGCTTCTGGGCGCAGTGCTTGCAGCATAAGAGAAGTCACACACCCCACGCTAGGAAATAGTGAAGTGCAGAGACTGAGATTCCTGCAGAAAGACTCATAAAAGTACTCACGTGAAAAATGAAAATTATGCCTTCAAAGCATTTGTTATTTTGTGGGGTTTTGCATTTGTTTTTGACAAATTATCAGACTGGCTTTCTTTGATGGGTGGGATTATCTCCAATTAAGCCCATTTTTCTGCTGATGAAATAACTTCATTCATTATTACTGAAAATGTTACAATGTCTATCAACAGCACATTTTCTTTATCCATTCTTTATACCAGAACTCATCTGTGTTAATTGTGGCAATAGTAGACAATGATGTGCCTGTCATGTGTTGACTCAGGTCCTTTGTGTACACATCCAGGAGTAGAACAACTAGGTCATATGATACCTCTGTCTCTAGTAGTTTGAAAAATCTCTACTTGGGTCTGCATACTGATTGGACTTATTTATAATCTGACCACCAACAATGTGTAAATATTTCCTTGGTCTAGACCCTTACCAGTACTTATTGTTATTTTTATAATAAATGATATCCTAATTGCACTAAGATATAATCTCAGTGTAGTTTTTTTTCCTTTTTAATTTTTTATATGATCTTTTCTCATTTCACATACCTATCTCGATTCTCACTCTCTCCTGTCCTCCCAATCCCCCCACCTTCTCCCATTACCCCCCCCCATTTTGAGGTTGAAATGTTTTC
Source organism: Alexandromys fortis (assembly GCF_014885135.2). Taxonomy (NCBI): domain Eukaryota; kingdom Metazoa; phylum Chordata; class Mammalia; order Rodentia; family Cricetidae; genus Alexandromys; species Alexandromys fortis. The sequence goes on from NW_026068009.1 coordinate 2,611,018, forward strand.
ATATATTTTGGTTGTTTATATTTCATCTTTTGAAAATTGTTCATTTTGCTAGCCAACTTATTAATTGAGCTCTTTGATTTCTTGTGTAGTTATTTTAATTCTTTATATAGTCGATGCATTGATCATGCCTCAGATGTATAGCTAGCTAAGTTATTTTCTTCATATCAGCTTATCTTTTCATTTGACCCCTTTGCTATACAAAACCTTTTAAATCTCATGAAGTTCTATTTGTCAAGAATATTTGAATTGAAGAATAAAAGTAAACTTGTGCTGACAGAACATAAGTAAGAGGTGGCAGGTATAGATTGTAGAGTAAATAATTTAATGAGCTAAATTATCTAAATCTGTAGTTCCAGTGACTAACAACCTAAACCCCCCAGGGTGTGGGAATAGCAAAAGTATCTTGATCAAAAATGTTAAAGAAAATGTGTCTAAATTATGTGGTAAACTTTTCTAGTCCTCTTTGGATACAAGGTAAAATTGGTGTCTTTGAATTAAAGAATAAGGTCTATCTTTAATACTCACTTGAGTGTGGTTTAAGTTAGTTTCAAGAAAAGTTGGGAAATGCACTCTTCCTGTTTCCTTAGAAATAGAAAATCAAAGATTTGACCAGAAAATGGCCTTGAAGAGAGCCATCAGAGAGTTTAATATATGTTACCTAGAATGGAGGAACAGAGCTGGGAAGTGGTGGAGTCCGCCTTGAATCCCAGCACTCAGAAGACAGAGACAGGTGGATCTCTGTGAGTTTGAAGCCAGCCTGGTCTACAAAGTGAGTTACAGGACAGTCATGACTACACAGAGCTGCCTGTCTTAAACAAACAAACAAGTGCACAGTCCTCTTTTACATTTTTTTAAATCTACATTAAAGGGCAGGTTTTTTTTAAATACAGATATTCATGTTTTCCTCAAAACATGATTAATATAAATTTTTATATGGCCGGGCTTTAATATTTCTTTGCACTGGTGAATTAATCGTGTTCTGTGGTCTACTTCTACAATAATAGCTACTGAAGCAGGAATACACAGGTGAAACAGATACCCAACTGACCATAGTGAACCCTAAGATGGTGGCTCTGCAGAGCCTAGTTAGAAGGTTAGTTATATAAGAGTCACTATCATGGATACTGTAGTCAAAGTGAGAGAACTACCTTTAGTCGGGAAAGTCATACATTATAATTTTACACAAAGAGTACTATAGGTGAGTAAAAGTGGCCCAGAGAAGCGTTTAGGTTTAATTTGCCAGTGTACTGGCAAATAAACACAAATTGCTTCCTAGGTATCTGTAGAGCTGAGAAAAACAGTGGCCAACCAAAGAGAGGGTGCATGTAAGATCAGAGCCCAACACTGAAGGAAAGGAAAACTTAGAAGTTCAGACTCAAAAGGGCTGAAATACATATAAGGCCAAAGAAATGGTAAGGCCATAAGACATTGGAATCAGCAGGTGAAATGGTGTGAGAATTATGTCAACAGTGATTACATCTCCTTCCTCTCTCAGGCTCCTTTTCATGTCCCATCCTTCCTAGGTGGTCTTTCATGGGTACCCAACTAAATAAAGCATTAAATCAGGAAACTGAAGTCTGACAATAAAGACCCATGGCTTCTAACCTATTTTTTTCTTTTACTCTCTAGAAAAATGAGTATTATTTGCTTTTCATATGTCTGGATATTCTATAGAGCCATTTCATAATAAAAGATTGGCGATAACCTTTCCGAGTGTAGAATTCTGTCCCCTTTCCGAGTGTAGAATTCTGTCCCATTATCTGGAATCCTAAGGCATTGTTTTCTGGTATCTGAAGCCTCCATCACCATTACAATTTAAGATCTTAAGCAGGACCAGTGAGGGACAGTGTATCATCATCAACCTTAAGTCAGGTAACCGAAAACCAATTCCCTGCCTTCAAATGGCATCAGAGTAGCAGATAACCCTTGCCACTTGAGACAATAATATTTGGGGAGATTAGATGGCAGTCACTTAGCTTTGGTGAAATTCTTTCTCTGGTGGACAGCTGATAGAGCCAGATGTGGAAGATAGATTAACGTTCTTGCATTTGCTTCCCTGGCCCATCACTTTCCCACTTGTATTGTCCTTATACTGTGTTCAAAGACCTACTCAGAGAATCTACTTGCATTTCGTTTCGCTTGGGCACATAGGGCTCCATCTGTCTTTATTTATCATTGCACTGACACTACTGCCCCAAGAATGGGTCAACTACTCTTGGCAAGCTGTCACATAACAAAATGGTTCAATGCCTTCTAACTAAAAAGAATGAGTTTCATGTTCCATTTCCCCTGTGGAAAGGCAGCTTTGAATGGGGCTCCATTAAGACTAATAATGACTATGGTGCAAGGTTGGGACTCAGAGTCAGAGTGAAGGCAGATTTCCAAAGCTTGAGGGGCAATTAACCCAAAGAGTAAGAGGATTAAACTTAACAGGTGACTACAGTCAGACTCTACATCACACCAAATTAAGATTTGCAGTTGCAAATGAGTTCACCCAACTAAACAACTGAACAGAACTACTGCGAATGATTCTTTTGTTTTGGTTTGGTTTGGTTTGGTTTTGGTTTTTCGAGACAAGGTTTCTCTGTAGCTTTGGAGGCTGTCCTGGAACTAGCTCTTGTAGACCAGGTTGACCTTGAGCTCACAGAGATCCACCTACCTCTGCCCCCCAAGTGCTGGGATTAAAGGCTTGTGACACCATCGCTCGGCAGGATTGATAAATAACAGAACAATTGCCCCAGACAGGCATATATAAGAAAAATTATGGCAAACTTTAATCTCTATCCTTAAAGGCTCCCTGAGGGTTAGCAGGGGTGGGGCTTAAAACATTAAAAACACTTGCACAAAAGCTTGAGAACTGTAGTTTAAATGCCTAAAAGCTACATAAAAATCTGAGTATATGGCCACATCTGCAACTGTGTACCACAGGGGCTTAAGGGTGGAGCAGGGCAGAGACAGAAGGATTGCTAGACTTGTTGGCCACTAGCCTAACTCCAATTTCAATCACAGATGGTTTTTCAAGTAAATAAGATGGATAGTGAAAGTATGACACCCCCATGTCCTCCTCTTGGGCCTTCATGGTCATGGCAAGTGCACCCACACAAATAGATACACATGCCAGACACACATGCAAGCATATGTGCACACACATGCATACACATATAGAGAGAAAAAGGTGGGGGCTTATGGTTTCACCTCTAAAAAGGCCAAAATAGAAATAAAACTGGTGTTGGTGATTAAAAGGAGTGTTTGCATATATTAACCAAACTTTTAAAGAGAATATATGTCTATATAGTTGGTAAGAATAAAAAAAATTATGAACAAAATCTATTAAAAGATGTGATCAAATTGTTTTGACATAGGTCAAAACTAAACAAAGCACATTTCCCTCTCCATTATCTTAGAATAAATAATTGTTTAGTGAGAATTTTTTGCTTTTGAGCTTTTTGTGCTCTCAATAAGCAGTGCTTTTCCTCATGGTCTTAAAACTTTCCCTACTGATGCATTTGCTACTGTGGACTTGGAGGAGTGAGACAGAGACACTGATGCTGAGGAGCCTTCTAGAAAGAATCTTGGTAGCAAACAGCCTGCTCTTTGCTTTGAAGAAAATGACAAAAGTACAAAAGTCAGAGGAACTAAGTAAAATCTACTGCAAGAAAAATTAGATCAATTGGTTGTTCATACCCACTTAAGGGACAGGCATAGTATATAGTATAGAAGACTATACTATTTTATCAAAAAAATATTTTTACATGGTGTAGGTTTCTGATACCAAGAATTCCATGTTAGTTTTTTTTTTCTTTGAAAGTGACAGTATTATTATATTGCAGGCATAGCTCTCAATAAGGTTGAAAGGCTCAAGTGACTTAGAGAATGATATAGTATGCTAACAAGGTTGCTTTAACCTACTGGATTCTCATTGAATTGTGTCAAATGAGGGGATCAGTTGATGCAGAGGTCTGAGTTAGCCAGGGATACTCAACTGCCTTGAACTTCTCCTTACCACAGGTCCTCCCAAGTTAATACTTCCAAGATGCATCATGCATGGGGTTCTAAACATCCATTTATTCCACTTTTCCCATTGGTTAAGGGATGGACATGACTGTACTGTTATGATAGCTGGGATACTTATATATTCCTTATTGGCATCCGTGGTGGTTTGAATAAGAATGGCCCTCATAGACTCAAATATTTGAATGTTTGGTCATTGGGAAGCGACACTACTTGGTTACAGTTTAGGAGGTGTGACCTTATCAGAGTAGATATGACTTTTTTGAAGGAAGTGTGTCACTGGGGGTGGGCTTTAGTATTTCAGATGCTCAAGCCAAGCCCAGTGTTTCTCTCTTCCTGCTGCCTACTTATCCAGATGGAGAACTCATGTTTAAGTCTCCATCACTATGTATGTCTACACGCCATCATGATTCCCATCATGATGACAATGGACTAAAACTCTGAACCTGTAAGCCAGCCCCACTAAATATCTTTCTTTATAAGCATTTCCATAGTCATATTGTCTCTTCACAGCAATAGACCACTGGATAAGACAGCACCCTTAGCATTATCTATGAGTTTTTCATTTTATAACTTTTGCCTCACTTATCCTGAGTGAGTGCTACCTATTTTCTGCTAGGATCTCCTCTGGGAGCCTCAGATTTCAAATACAAGAAATCTTCCATTCTGGAAAATCCATTTATCATACAGAACACCCTTCACTTATTCATGTGTACATAAGACTACTGAAAACTACCAATTGTAATAAATTGAGTTAATTTGCTGGAATTCAACGTTGCTGTAAGTTTAGATCCCCACTCTTGAAAAATAGGCAGTTAATGGATGCTTGAGGATTCACATGAGGCTGTCTCATCACCTTCCCAAGAAAATAGCAAGTTATTCATTTAAAATTTCACAATTTCTTTTTTGAAGCCTGTTATTATGTTTGTAAAACACATTCAGTGTCAAAATAGTACTCCCAGGACACTAATACAGAGATTCATCTGATGGCATATTTAACAAAATAGCTGCTTTGAGACAGAACAAGAACATGATCCTTTAGAAGCATTGTGCTCTGTGTTTCATCTAGCTGTAATAAAATGTTACCTGAGAGCCATCTCCAGCTAACCTTATGCTTTATTTGCATTTTTTAGCCTATTAAGTATGAGGGCATTTATAGGTTGAGTAAAATTGCCAGCAAACTGTATTTCATGTTGAAGATCAGCAGGGGCCTTTTGGAGGGCTTCAATTTTTCTCTGAGTGTCAGGAAATCAGATTATTACATCCAGCTGCAAGCTGTTTTGATTGAACCGAAAGTCTGATTTAATTTGGTACAAATGGCAAATTACACCTCTATTTACCCTTGAACTACATGTATCCCCAAGTAGTATATTTCAGGATGATCTTAAAAGTTTGAAGGAGACACATGATTTTTAAAGATGACTTCTCTGTGTCTAGACCACTCATCAAATTTTAATATATGGTGAAGACCTGACATAAGTAAGACACATAATTACTATACTTTCTACCCTTATCTTGATTGAAGAATGTGTGGCTAACTCTGGATAGATGCATAGTAACCACATGGAGATTCTTGCTTTTCAAAATGCAAGAACTTGGTCAACTTTCCAGGATCCAACATTTAAACAAAACTGCCCCTACCCTGTAAGCTATTAAGATAGGGGTGGTAGTGGCATCTCAAATGTATTGTAATAAATAAAGCTTGCCTGGGAATGAGAAAAGTAAAACAGCCACACTGGCCAGACTTATAATCAGGCAGTGTTAACACACAACATTAATTTCAGTAGCCACACTAGTTGCCATAGAAACTGGGTGGGGCATGATTTTAATCATAGTGGTGCATGTCTTTAATCCCAGAACTAGAGAGGATTATAAAATAGGAGGAGACAGCTCTCAGGCACATTCTGAGGTTCTTGTAGACAGGATCGTCATTTTTGGATTGAGGTCAAGGTCGAGATACATCTACTATGCAACCCCTACGACTAAGACTCAAAACATTGTAGAAGAAGAAAAATAAAGATTGTAAGGGAAAGAAGACTAGAATGTCTGTTATTAGTGTCTTCTATATATGACAGAGAAGCTGTACCCATGAATTCTCAACAATATGGTTATCTAAATAAGACTCACATAAGGACAGCACATGTTGACAATCAAACATGAATGGAGGAAATCTCATAAGGTCCCACCCAAAGGTAAAAAACTACAGCAATTAATACTCCAGAGACAAGCTTCCTGATTGTCCATCCAATCTGACTTCTGATAATTCATCCAATCTAAAAGGCTTAAACATACATGCATGCAACAATTAATGCAATGATGTTACTGAGATATGCGTGAGTATGGAGAGATGGTGCAGCAGCTAAGAGCACTGCCTGCTCTTCCAAAGGTCCTGAGTTCAATTCCCAGCAACCACATGGTGGCTCACAACCATCTGTAATGAGATCTGATGTCCTCTTGAGGAAGAGACCTGGTCAGTCATTCTCATCAACTTAAACCATGAAACCCAATATGGACAAATTCAACAGAACCACCATATATTGGCTGCCCAATCACGCTTCAGCATTGCCAGGGCATAAATTTTAATTTTGCAATTCCATGTCCCATGGAAGGGGAAAGAAAGTAGTAGAAATGATGAGATTATGTATAAAATAATTATGTATAAAATTTTCAAAAACATAAATTAAAAGGGAAATTAAAAGCCAGCTAATGTTGGTGAGAATGTAGAGAATTTAGGAAACTTCTGAGGACAAATGAGTGCAGCCACTGTGGAAATCAGCACAGTGGTTCCTTAGAAAAGTAGAAATAGATCTACCATGGGACACAGTTTTCCCACTTGCTAGTAACTACCAGAGTAATTACAGAGAATCCATGTTCATAGTTTCTGTAATCACTGTAATCAGGGCAGAGGAACAGCCTAGACATTCAACAAGTGATCCTGGATAATGAAAAGTTTGAACCTTTATAAAATGGGACTTTTAATAACTATATAGAAAAATGAAACAATGAAATTTGAATGTAAATGGATGAAACTAAAACCAATATGTTGAATGAACCCAGACCCAGAAAGAAAAAAATGCTCTATGTCTTCATTTACATGTGAATCCTAGTGTCAAATCTTTAGATTTGTTTACTTATTGTTAAAATAGATGTAGAATCCAGGAAACTAGAAAAGAGTCATTGGTTGGTCAGGGGAAGAAAGATCTTCAGGGAAGGAGAAAAGCACAGGTCACGGGTGATATGAAGTAAGAAAAGGGGATGCTAGAAAGGGAAGTTTAAGTGGGGAGAGGGCTGAAGGATAGGGTGGAGGTGGGGGAGGTCAGAGACTACTAACACTAAAGATATTTGAAAAGCTATTTGTAATCCTACAATTTTATAAGACACATACATGCACAACACACACGCACACACATGCACACACACACACACTCACACACACACATGAGTTAAGTTAGAGGCACTCTGCACTGGAAAAGTCTCTTCCCACAAGCCATAATTTGCAAAAAAAAAGTGCTAGTTAATTTATACCTTTAAAAGATTATGTGTGGGAGAAAGAGAAAGAGAGAAAGAGAGACAGAGACAGAGAGGTGTATGTATGTTTGTATCCAGGGAATAATACATACATTAGTGAAAAGAGAAACCATGAATTTGAAAGAAAGCAAAGAGGGGAACTTGATGGAGGGGCGTTGGAAGTAGGAAAGGGAAGAGACAAATGGTGTAATTATTTTATAATCTCAAAAATTTAAAAAAAAAGACAGTGTAAGGGTTAGGAAGGTACTCAGCAGTTAAGAACACTTGCTGCTCTCACAGAGGACTTGGGTTTGGTTTCTAGCACCTACATGAGGACTCAGAGTTCTTAGTAACATCAGTTCCAGGAGATTCAGCCTCCTCTTCTGAATGTATGTACATAGCACATGTGGGTGCAGGTAAATTAAGAACTCATAGACATAAAATTACATTTTAGAAGTCTTTCATGATTTCTCAGATTTTCAGCTCAGAAAATATACAACTTCAAGACATACAGCTTAAGAAGTTTTAGGCCATGTCAAAATAAATGCTTACATGGAAATAAGATACACATTAGAAAGTATGGATGTTATAAATGAAGGCATCAGTAGTATTTTTATAAGGAGGATTGCAAAAAGAGATAAATGAGTTGGCCACATTGGTTCCCTTAAGGGCTACAGTGATCATGCATTTTCCCAGGTCCTCCTTAAGTTTTCTCCATGTACTGCAGCCCAGTTTTCAAAAACATTAATTAGAAAATCTAGGTAGTTTCCAGGGAGCATAATAAATTTAAAATATGTTTGCATGTTTGTATATGATATATATGTTTTCATGTTCATGCGTGCACCACAGTACTCATGTGGAGGTCAGAGGACAACCGTGGGTGTTCATCCTCACCTCACCTCATTTGAGGCAGGGTCTCCAGATTACGGTTATATATGGCAGGCCAGCTGAAATACGAGCTTGTGAGGATTTTCCCATCCCTGTTCCCCATCTCAGTATAGATGCTTTAAGATTGTAGATGTGTGCTACAATTTTTGGCTTTCTGCGGATTCTGGTCATTCAAGTGGTCATCATACTTAGTTGACAAGCATTTTATCCACTGAGTTATCCCTCCAGTCTCAGCAATAAAACTGTTAAAGATTGGAAAAATTCAGAGATTATTTAAAAATTTCTGATGTCATATTTGTTTCTTCATTAACTCAGACATTCTCCATCAAATCGTGCATATCTTCAGTTAAGCCTCCATGCTTTTCATGTGTCTTTTCAAACACAGTGATACGTTCTGGAATAATAAAGAATTAAAAACTCAGTTTATCTGAGAATCATGGGCTCACGTATGAGCTTCCATGACTATTCTTTGTCATACAATGACTTTGTAAGGGTTATAATCAAGTATTACTTTCGTTTTCTCCATCTTAAAATCTATTGCTACCACTACCGGCATCAGGAGCAGAAGGAGAGAGAACACAAGCAAGGAACTCAGGACCGCGAGGGGTGCACCCATACACTGAGACAATGGGGATGTTCTATCGGGAACTCACCAAGGACAGCTGGCCTGGGTCTGAGAAAGCATGGGATAAAACCGGTCTCACTGAACATAGCGGACAAGGAGGACTACTGAGACCTCAAGAACAATGGCAATGGGTTTTTGATCCTACTGAACCTATTGGATTTGTGGGAGCCTAGGCAGTTTGGATGCTCACCTAACTAGACCTGGATGGAGGTGGGTGGTCCTTGGACTTCCCACAGGGCAGGGAACCCTGATTGCTCTTTGGGCTGATGAGGGAGGGGGACCGATAGGGGGAGGGGAGGGGAAGGGGAGGTGGCGATGGGGAAGAGACAGAAATCTTTAATAAATAAATAAATAAATAAATAAATAAATAAATCTATTGCTACCGCTCACAACTGCTCACATTGCAGGAGTTGCACACCTTTTTACCCCAAATGCTTAATTTGGTGTATACAACTTTCTTTCCTTTTACTTTTAATGATAAATGACATTCAGTTATATAGACGGAGATGTATTGATGATAGGAATCCAGATATGAGATATTTTTAGGATCTGTCTTACCTTAGAACACTAGAAACTACAATGATCTGAGAATGATTTGAAAGAAACCATCACAGTAGGCTGCCTGTAGACATGAGAAATTACTATAACATACAGAGTAAGAATGCTGTGTAATTAATTCATTTCTTTTCCTGAGATGAAACATAATAACAAGGAACAACTTACATAAAGAGAAGTTTAACTAGGTTTTATTGTTTCCTTTTTTTGAAGGTTAAAATTCTTTATTCAAAGTCCACCAGCTTCTATGTAAATCAAAATATGTATACAGAGAAATATCCATAATAATATTTGACTGATTATCTGGCCATAGTTGAATAGCTCTGTTGGTACATTCTTTTTTTACTTTCCCCTTTTTTCTTTTATTGAATATATATTCTTTTCTCATACAATATATTCTGACTATAGTTTTGCCTCTCTCTACTCCTCCCAGTTAGTTTACACCTTCCATTCCCTTTCTGTCTCTTATCAGAAAAGAACTTCTAAGAGATAACAATGAAACATGACAGTATAAAATACAACAAGATGAAGCAAGAACTTTAATATCAAAGTTGGACATGCACACAACAAGAGGAAAAGAATCCCAAGAGCAGACACATGGATCAGAGACCCACTCACTCTCAAGTTATAATAGGAGTGGCAGGCTGTGTCCTGCTGCCCGGATAGCTTATACCTGAAATAATCACACAGAAATTGTATTAATTAAATTACTGCCTATCCCATTATATCTAGGTTCTTCTTGGCCAATTCTCACATCCTGATCTAACCCATTTCTACCAATCTGTGCAACACCAGGAGGTCATGACTTACCAAAAAAGAGTTTAACCAGTGTCCATCTAGAGTAGGAGAACCATGGCATCTGCCTGTCTCTGCTTTCTTTCTCCCAGAATTCTGTTCTGTCTTCCCCACCTACCTGAGTTCAGCCCTATCAACTAGGCCAAGGCAGTTTCTTTAATAACCAATGAAAGCAACACAAATACAGAAAGACCTCTCTCTGTGGGTACTGCATGTCCAGTGAAGCAGTCCAGGCAAGAGTAGTTTCTTGCCCAAATGGCTAACCAACTCCTTAAGGAGCCTCTTTGAAGCCATCTTCCTCTTGAAGTAGATTGGTGCCTCCAGGAGCAGACATGTCTCACTATCATGAAAAGCCCTAAGTTATTAAAAAATTTTAAATGCCATATTTTGTAGTCTTTGAAAGATATGAAGAATGCCTATCTAACTAAAATATAACTAGAAAATCTAACTAACATGACTACAAGCTTGACTATTATTAATGATTATCCATTAATCACCTATATTTCCTAATTATACATTACATTTTTAAATGAGCTACACAATCACAATACCTTAATCAAGATCAGAAATGTATATACATATAACAAAATTGACCCTAAACTTGTATTAATAAATCAAGATTTATACCAATAAAAATTATTCATATTTATATCATATCTCCCTTTAAATGTAAAAGAATATTTATAAACAATGTTTTGGAATATGGGCACAGTTATTTCTCTCTAAACTGCTTCGTGCTGAATGGGGGTGCTGTTAATCAGGTCTTTCAAATTGTATCTTATGTGCTAGACTCATCTCAGTCACTAGTTGAATAAAGTAATTTTTTGAGGGTGTTCACAGCAACCTTTCAGGAGGGTGTGGTCTATCATACCATATTGGTCTAGAAGCAATCCACAGGGTCTCATCTTCTGTGAAAACAAAAGAAGAACCTCTTTTCCAAAGCATCATATCCTTAGACCCAAATTCTGAAGTCAAGATACCTTTATAATATACATACTGGTTTAGCTTTAGCAGACCACACAATGAAATGTCTCTCTGTATTTAGCTCCTTCACAGTCAAAAACTTCAAAGAAAACAAAATCAAACACATAATCCAGACTCTCTGTGAATTTTTCATTTTTACGTGGCTTATTTTTTTTAATTTATGACTATCTGTATTCTGTATCTTTAAAGACTACCTTTTTTTAAAAGCATTAACTTTATTTTATGACTTTATATACTGTTTTTATTTTCTCTCCTAAGCCTACGTGCATTTATCCAACATTGTGACCCATTTAGAGGGTACTAATGTCTGAATCTGTCCTATTGCACTGTCTTTAATTTCTCCTCTCTTGAAGAGTTTTTAAAATGCTAAGCAGCTTGGTTGTAGCTGCTCTGGATGTTGGCTCTACCCCCCTCCAATTTCAAAATGGTGAACGTACCATTTCTCCTAGCTCTGAGGCTGCCAGGCAGGAGCCACACTCGACACTTTAACTCCGAGAATGAGCCTGCAGGACATAAACTCTTTCTTTCTGAGTTATAGCCAAATCTGCCACACAGAGCACTGCACAGCCTGGAAACATCTCTGTGTATGGTGGCAGAAATCCACAATCCTCTCCCGCCTGCCCAAGCCTGATTCAGCTGTCTGCCCAGGAAGGAAGAATTGAGCCACAGGCATGGTCTCAGCTACTTTCCTCCAGATCGTGAGCAGGCACACAAACACCCAGACCCACAAATGTTCCATTGCTGGAGTTTGCACAGGAGGCAGGGCCCAGGAAGCCGTGTTTTCAAACCATGAGGCTTTTTGTTGTTGTTGTTACCGCTGCTGAGTCAGGAAATTCTCTCTTAAAAGAGCTATGGCAAGCCACCAGCTATGCTAAACTCTATATTTGTGTCTAAATTTCCTTTTTAAGTCCTCTCAGGTTTTATATGGATTTTGTTTACCATGTTGGGTGCCCAGACAGGAAGTAAAGGCAGGGCAATGAGAACAGGAGAATGCTGGGAAGGAGGAAGCCCATTCCTCTCCAGTCCTGCCCAGACCACCAAAGAAACAGAATGTGACCTGCACTACTGAAAAAGGTACTGAGCCATATGGCTAACACAGATAATAATAATGGGTTAATATAAGGGTTAATAAAAAGCCTGAGCTAATGGGCCAATCAGTTTATAATTTATGTAGACATCTGTGTGATTTTCTTTGGGGCTAAACATCTGTGGAAATTGGGCAGGACAGAAACCCCAAAAAGCAAGCTCCCATGTTACAGTCTCACAATCAGGAGTCCTGTAACATATATATATATATATATATATATATATATATGCTATAATATATTATATAGTATATATTATATGTAATATATAATATACTATGAAGTGATACGTCGTAGATACATGTTAGTTACATGCACATGGGGCTGGGAGCAAGCTGAATGCAGGACCACAGGAAGCTGTTGGGGGCCACAGGAAGCCATGTGGCTGCCCCATGGGGTGACAACAAGAACAGGTGCAGCAGGAGAGGAAGCTACGTCTGGTCAGGTGAAAGCTAAAAACACTAACTAGTGCTTCTCTCAAACCCAGGGGGCTAGCTTTGGGTTTGAATTCCTAGAATTGGAATTCTAGTCTCAGCTCTGGCCTGGCTCGTTGCTAAAACGCTTCAGACAAATGACATTTTTGTAAACTTGTGCCCCAAAAAGTTGGTTTCCAAATAAAGCATGATTCATAAAAACTCAGAGAGAAAAATTAGGATTCAACCTGAGGATCCAAAAAGCAAAACAGCCAGTGCACTGGTTCTTACCTTGATATCAATTCGAAATGGCAATCCTGACTCCAGGAATCTCAGAATGAGACTGTGTCTGAGAGTTGTCTCCTCCCATCTTAAAATCCTCTCTAGGGCTGGGGTGAAAAGCATGCACCACCTGGTTTCTATGGCAACTAGTGTCGCTACTGGGGTTAAAGGTGTATGTCATTGGTCGCTGGTCTGTAGGACTGGCCAGTGGGGCTGTTTTACTTTCCCAATCCCCAGGCAAGCTTTGTTTATTAAAATACAATTGAAATGCCTCTACAGAGAGAAAACCTGGTATAGATACAGATAGTCCCTGTGCTTGCAGCTTTACTCTGTGTGAACTCATACATGCCTTGTGCTATTAGTTAGATGAAGTAGTTTTGGGGGGTATTCACAGCAACCTTCAGGGGGATCTTGGTCGATCAAACCACATTAGTCTTGAATGATTCCACAGGTTCTCATCTTCTGTGGAAACAAAAATGGAACCTCTTTTCCAAAGTAACAAATTCTTAAGACCCATATTGTAAAATCAAGATAAATTTCTTAAAATCCCCAGAATCAAATGTTTCTCTGAAATCCATATTCTCTGTGCACGTTCCATCTTTCTGAGGAGTTCAATTCACCGTCCCACCTCGTCTTTGTTACTTGCCTGCTGGCCAGTTTTCTAGAGGGTGTCCCTCAGGGAGTCTCTAGTTCCTGAACTCAGCAATGCCTCTTATGTCACCTGTACCACCTGGAACGGCTATCAGGCAAGAGTCTGGGGATGAAAAAACACAAAGATTCATACCCATCTTCAATCCACCCTGACCACTCCCAAGGGTGATATCTCAGGGATCTCTAGTTCCAATATCACTGGGGATCTCCACTTGTAGTGCAATGCCTGCCTGCTCTACATGCTACAGTATGGTTCACACGTCAGGCAGGGTCCTGGAGATTGAAACACACACATACTCAGAGACATGGGCGCCAAGAATGCCCCAAGAATGCCCACTTTATTGTTTTCTGGGGCAGCTTATATAGGGTCTCCTTGACTAATGGCCATGCCCTAACTCTCAGCTGCAAGCCCACCAGAAACCACTCCCCTGCCATCAGGAACTCATGAGGGCCTTGTGCTCTGAGCAGCTGCAGAACAAGTTGTTTACTCAGAGCAGCTGCAAGCATAGGAAAACAAGTTTACTCCAGCAGTTTACTTCACAGGAAATTCATGCTATGGGAGTCCACAGTCCCCAACAATTTACCATTCTGTAGACTGCCTCTTGGTTCTGATTGACAGTTTCCTCTGCCTTACAGAAGCTTTTCCATTTCATGAGGTCTCATTGTCGATCTTAGTGTCTGCACTGCCTTTGTTCTATGAGAAAGTCTTCTCTTATACCAATGCATTCAAGGCAATTCCCCACTTTCTCTTCTATTATGTACAGTACATCTGGTTTTATGTTGAGGTCTTTGATCCACGTCTACCTGAGTTGTGCAGAAGGATAAATTTGGATCTATTTCCATTCTTCTACATGCAGACATACAGTCTGACCAGCACCATTTGCTGAAGATATGCTTTCTTTTTTCCAGTGGGTATTTCTAGCTTTATAAAAAATAAGACATCCATAGGTGTGTGGATTTATGTCTGGGTCTTCTTCATTCAATTCCACTCATCAGCTATTCTGTTTTTGTGCTAAAACCATTGGATTTTAATTACTATAACTATGTAGTATAACTTGAAATCAGGAATGATAAGACATACATCAGTTCTTTTATTTTTCAGGATTATTTGAGCCGTTCTGAGTTTTTGGTTTTTTTTTTTTTTTCATATGAAGCTGAGAATATACCTGTAAAGATTTGTGAAGAATTGTGTTGGAATGTTGATTGGGGTTGCATCCAATCTTTAGATTGCTATTGGCAGGGTGGCCATTTTTGCTGTGCTAATTCTGCTAATTCATGAACACGGGAGATCTTCCCATCTTCTTATATCTTCTTCAATTTCTTTTTTTCAAGGATATGAAGTTTTTATCATAATAGTTTTTTACTTCCTTAGACAGAGTTATGGCAGGATGTTTTATATTATTTGAGGTTATTGTGAAAAGTGTTCTTTCCCTGATGCCTTTCTCAGTCATTTGGCATTTGTATATAGAAGAGATACTGAATTTTTCTGAGTTTATCTTGTATGCCTAAAAGTGTTTATCAGCTATAGGAGTTCTCTGGTGGAATCTTTGTGGCCACTTATGTATACTATCATATCATCTACAAATAAGTATGTTGGATTTTTCCCTTTCTATTTTGAAACCCTGGGAAACTGGATCTCGGGAGCAGTAAGAGAGGTATAGATCTGCAATCATGCAGATCTACTTGTTGCCCTGGGAGGAGCTGCTCTTGGATTAGCAGGAGGTAGCTGCTGGGATTGGGGTCTGGAACAAAGCAACACATTTGTTTGAGAGTTTAGGAAGAGATAGTTTGGGGGATTCATAGAAAATGGAAGCATGGGAAGAAAGGCTGCAGCTGGTGATCTGTTGTACTACCAGGGATGTAACTGAGGGTTGGATCCAGGGGAACAGAGTGCTACAAATTTCTTTCGTTTTTTATTTTATTTATTTTTATTTTTTTGTTGAAAAGATTTCTGCCTCCTCCCCGCCTCCCACTTCCCTCCCCCTCTCCTCACTACTCTCCCCCTCCTCCGACTCCATTCCCCCTCCCTCTGAAGAGCAGTCCAGATTCCCTGCCCTGTGGGAAGTCCAAGGTCCTCCCCCCTCCATCCAGGTCCAGGAAAGTGAGCATCCAAACAGGCTAGGCTTCCACAAAGCCAGTTCATGCAGTAGGATCAGAAGCTAGTGCCATTGTCCTTGGTTTCTCATCAGCCCTCATTGTCCGCCATGTTCAGAGAGTCCAGTTTTATCCCATGCTTATTCAGTCCCAGTCCAGCTGACCTTGGTGAGCTCCCAATAAATCAGCCCCACTGTCATAGTGGGTGAGTGCACCCCTCGCGGTCCTGACTTTCTTGCTCATGTTCTCCCTCCTTCTGCTCCTCATTTGGACCTTGGGAGCTCAGTCTGGTGCTCCAATGTGGGTCTCTGTCTCTATCTCTATCCATCACCAGATGAAGGTTCTATGGTGATATGAACCTGATAGAAGAGAAAGTGTGGGAAGTACTCTACAACTTATGGGCACAGGAGATCACTTCCTACATATAACCCCAGCAGCACAGACATTAAGGGCAACATTGAATAAATGGGACGTCCTGAAACTGAGAAGCTTCTGTAAAGCAAAGGACACTGTCTCTAAGACAAAAAGGCAACCCACTGACTGGAAGAAGATCTTCACCAACCCTGCAACAGACAAAGGTCTGATCTCCAAAATATATAAAGAACTCAAGAAACTAGACTGTACTGTATGTTCATTTAATTGGCTTTAAATTTTCATCCTAATACAAAAAGTAAAGAACAAATAAAATATATCATGTATTGCTAATGAAATTATGAAAGTCTAAATTAAATCTGACATTATTTTAAAAATGCTAATTAACCCAATTAAAAAATGGGGCACTGAACTGAACAGAGAATTCTCAACAGAAAAAATTCAAATGGCCAAAAGACACTTAAGGTCATGCTCAACCTCCTTAGCCATCAGGGAAATGCAAATTAAAACAACGTTGAGATACCATCGAACACCTGTCAGAATGGTTAAAATCAAAAACACCAATGATAGCCTTTGCTGGAGAGGTTGTGGAGTAAAGGGTAGACTCATCCATTGCTGGTGGGAATGCAAACTTGTGCAACCACTTTGGAAATCAGGGTGATGATTTCTCAGGAAATTCGGGATCAACCTACCCCTGGACCCAGTAATACCACTCTTGGGAATATACCCAAGAAATGCCCTATCATATGACAAAAGCATTTGTTTAACTATGTTCATAGCAGCATTGTTTGTAATAGCTAGAACCTAGAAACAACTTAGATGCCCCTCAATGGAAGATGGATGAAGAAAGTGTGGAATATATACAAATTTCTTACAAATAAAAATTATTTTGTCTTCATGTTCTAGTAGCCACATTTATTTTAAGATGGCTTTCTGTGATATTTCTCTTTGTAGTCATTTTAAAAATGTAATGGAAACTTCTTCTTCTGGAAAACACCAAATGGTGGATGAATTAAATCTGTTAAAATGTAATGGCAAATGAAGATTAATTTAAGACCATTTGTTTAAATTTATAGTTATCATTTTTAGCAATACAGATAATATAATATAAAATATATCATTCTTGTTGGACAAACTATCATGTTACATGTATTTTCAAATGCTATACATTTTAGGGTATTTCTGGAAAAGCATTAAGAACTATGAAGTTCAGTGGTGCCTGCTGAGTGTTTTGTTGGAGAGTAACGCAACTACTTCTCTGATATCTGAGAGAAGAATCAAGTGTGTTAGCCTGTTAAGGGAATTAAAAGGCTAATACATGCTAATAAATGCTGAACTGATCTTATTAAGATAAAATGTTCTAGTAAATCAAATGATACTCATTTTCTTAAGAAATTATGATAGCAGGTGTTCCAATCTGAGTCATTCATTTGCAGCATGATTTAAAATTAGCAAATGTCAACATGATGGAGTGTAAGTTTCTGAAAATAGAGATTATACAGAACATACCCAATGCATGCATTGGAGCATAAATAATAATCCTCTATAGTCTTTTATGGTGACAAGATACACTAGCATGCATCAAGTTATTTGCTGCTTATTACAACTTTGTAACAGACAAAACAAGAACCCCTTTTATTATTTACATTTTTCAGATGAAGCAGTCTCATCTCAGAAAAACTTAATGGCTCATTTAAGGCTACACCATTTATTCATTGTGAATTACAGAACAGAAGTAAAAAATCAAGTCTTATAATGACCAGTTCTATACTTATTTATATATAAATAAAAAACTCTTTAGTTCTACAAAGATAATGGCCTCTACATGCACACAATGGAACAGTCTTCATGTCTGGCACATTAGAAAACAACCCGCAGTGGTGAGATGAGCCTGTAGAGGATAAAAGATGCTCCGTACTATTCTCTGTGCCCTCATTGCTTCTCAATGAATGATATTTTAAAATTTTATAATTGCAGTCAACCTAGTAATTCTAACTTTATCATTCAAATTGTGTTCTCCTGATTAATATTTTCACTTATCTATTTTTGTCAAAGGTGAATTCAAATATAGAATTTGGATCAGCTTTATACAAGAAACAAAAAATACCCTTCATTAAAGAATAAATGAAAGGAATTGAAAGTAGATGATAGCTTCTTGCTGTGGTTCAATGTATAATAGCCCACTTTGACAGATAAATGGCCAATACTTCACAAAATTGTCTATTTTCTCAGTGAAGCAAGATATCTTCTCCGCACACATGGCTCACAAATTACAAATCTGTTCTGATTGCTGGTAATACTATGAGACTCATGATTAGAAGAACATTTGAATGATAATGCTTTTTCGTGCACAACCCAATAAGAGTCAAGAAAGTAGAGTGGAAATGCATTCACTCATCATTTGTTGAGTTTTGCATCAGGAAGAAAAGTCAGCACCCTATTTCTGATCAAGAGATGAAAGGCAAATATAAAAGGAATGACCCTGTTATGGAAATAAGAAAAATAATGTTCTTCAATGAAGATTACCCAAATAGGAAGCAAAGCCACCTCACTCCAGCAATCAATATCAGTTTTGTGTGTTAATGTTGAACTTTAAATATATCTATATCTATATGTCTGTGTATGTTCCATATATATGTATATATATATGTATATATATATATATATCCCTGTGATATTGATAGGGAAATAGTCTAAACTGTGATGAGTGATCACCTCAGTCCTGTTAGAATGGGCATTACTAGAAACACAAGCAACTGAAAACCTTTGAATACTATTGGTCAATATATAAACTAGTACAAATGGTAGATGCTCACCAAAACCTAAAAGTAGAATGACAATGTGATGCAGAATTCTCATGGATGGATAAATTTAAAAAAGTAAATAAAATTAGTGCTTTCTAGAAATATCTGTACTGTGTACACCATAGCTTTATTCACCAACCTCAAATCCAGAAATGACCTAAGTACACATTGATAAGACAAATACATAAAAGAGGTACACTCAGCCTTACTGACAGGGAACTGCTGCCATGTGCAAGAACATGCATGAATCCAGAACATACCACTTCAAGTAAAGTAAGCTTATTACAAAGAAAATAGCCATATGCAGAATCTAATTTTTAAAAAGATAAATATTTGAAACATATAGTAAAGATCCCCAGGGAATGAAGCAGGAACTAGGATTTTCAGGGTGAGAAGAAATGGCGTAAAGCATTTTGGTTTGAAATAATGAATCTGGATACCTAATGCTCATGAGGACAATTGTTAGTTCTACTGTATTATATAATGAAGATTTGTTATGAGAACATATTTAAGTTACAATTACTACTAAAGCAAAGATAACTCTGAAAGATGGAATATGTTATTTATTTAACTATAGTTAACATTTCACTTTGATGTATGTTGCATACTTTAAATGCATAGCCTGAAAAGGAATTTTTAAGGTAAAGTATTATTAAAGTAAGTTATATAAAAAGGCATAAAATAGCTCATTTTTTTATAATTTTGTAGATTAGTTTTTAGGTTTAGTTACACAGTAGGGGTCTCAGGAAACATAATATTTTTAGTGGTCGATAAAAACTCTACAGGACTAACAATTTCCAGTATGGATGGGAGAGGAGCTTAGAAAGCCATATCCCTGTCTAAGGCATTAATGGCATAAGAGGGATAGTCATCTTTCTTTGGTTACAACCATTGATAGGGTGACCCGCAACTAAGAGCATATGAGCAGCATTGAATCAAATCACTTCTTTTATAAGTGAAAGAGAAGATATGAAGTTGAAAGGGAGATGTAATAGAGGAGGGGATTCCGAGGCAGGTGAAGTTGGGGGTAGGGAGATATGACCAAAGACATTGTGTACATGTATGAAAGTCACAGAAAACAGATAAAAATGCTAATAAAGAGAACTCTGTGAGACTTAATAGAGCCCCAGCACTTTTACCACTCGGTAGTTCTTCTCTTGAAGTTTAAACCTCCTCTACACAGAGGAACATCTGTGAATTAGGGTCAGAACCTCAGCAAACAGAAAAATGAGATTTCCAAATAGACTTCAGTTTCTTCTAAAACTGACATTTCTAATCATGAGGATCAAGAAATGAAAGTTATGGGGATGATGATGATCTTCCCAAGTCCCTTGGCTTAACTAAACCTTAGATGGGCTTCTACCTCTCCTTAAACTCTGACCTCCGCTTACTGTCACCATCTACTTGAAGGGAAATTGTAATTGTGAATTCTTTATCTTTGTGAGGTATAAATCTTTTTTAAGGCCTCTTGCCAGATGTATAAAGAGCAGTGTCTTTCTCAGAAGCTGGGGACTATTCCTGTAAAACTGAATCATCTAGTAAGATAGCTCCCCAGTCTCCCAGGCACTGTGGGAGTAGAGTCTGCCTTCTATGAGCACCAATTAACAAACACAGATGGTCTAATCACAAAGTAAGACATTTGCAATGTCAGAAATAACAACGTGTTAACCTCATCCCATTCTTTGATCAAATGCTTCTCTAACTTCTGGTAGTTTTCCACTAAATTACCATAGCCCTGACAAGATCCTCCTACCTTTTCTTCAGCATAGTTGGAAGGGAGAAATCACCTACACAATGTTGAAAAATATTGAAGCTGAAGAAATCGCATGATGTACTTTTTTAATAATTTAATTATTAGGAGTTTTAGGTTTACAGAAAATTTTGAGCCAAAGCACGCTCAGTCCAGTCTCTATTCCCCAGGATTCTATTTTGAAGCTCTTAAATCTATCCAATGCATCTGTTACAGACAAAAGGCCAATCCTGATATGATTACATTTACATTAGAGTGAGCTCTTCGTATTATATAGTTAGTTACCTTTATTGTTACTGTAGCCAAATAGGGGAGTGAACAATGAAAGGAGAAAGGATTATTTTGGATGACAGTTCCAAAGGACTCACTGCTTGGTCACTGGGCCCCATAGACTTAGGGAAAAAAAAAACAAAGTTACTGGATCCTGTGCTGCACAACAGCTCATATCACAGTGGACAGGAAGCAAAGAGTGAAACAAAATGAGTTCAGAGATGGTTATTCCCCAAAGACCACCCTGATTAATTTCCTTTCTCTTGTGAGTTCCCACCATCCAACTGTTTCACAAGCAAGAGAAGAGAAACTAGGAAAGTAGAATGGTTTCATCAGAAGCTTCTGCAAGGTAAACAATGAACAGAGTAGTGTGGGGTGGGGAAAAACACACTCAGTACCACCCTGAAAAATATAATCCAAAGAACAGTCTTTGAACCTGTGGCAAGCAGTACTGAACATCCATAGTAACAAGAGTAAAACTAGACGTCTATCTCTTACTACACAGAGAAATCGAGTCTAAATGAGTCATAGATTTTTTTTTATTCCTTGCCAGACAGTAATTTATGCAATGTCAATGTTTTAAATAAACATTATTGTAAGAGTATATCTTAAATGATATCTCTTGGGCACGTTTGCATACATATTATGTAACATATGTGGCGATAAAGAATAGTACTTTTAGAACATGGTTAAATTGTTTCCCGAACAAATTTCAAAAAAGTTTTGCCATTATCTAAAAGGTTAATGATCCTGGAGATTTAAAAGCATCTGGAAAACATGGGCTAATGATGCAAACTGAATTAAAAAGCTGGGATGTCAATTCTCAAAATGCAGCACTCTATACGGTTATATATTTACATGTGGAGGCACAAAAGGCATGGAAGTATGTTTGGGAGTTCCACACAATTTGGGCAAAGAACTGAGCAGCAGTTTTCCAGTGAGGACACAGCTACTCAAATGTGAAGTCAAGCCCACTTAAGCAGTCTTAAGAAACTTCTCTATTGTATGTTCTTCTGTCCCTGAGAATTTCTACAAAATAATTCCACCCTACCCTTGAGGTCTCCCTCATATGACTCTACATAACTTTCTCAGTAACTAGCACATATTCCAAACATTCACCTCTATAGTAGACTGTGAGGCCATGAGCTCTTTAACTTTAGAATATTGCACTTGGTATTTTCAGAAGGTAAAAACGTGATTTCAGACAGAGGAAAATGTGCTTTAATAACAAGAGAATTATATGTATGTTTCAAAGTGATATGGATATAAACCTCAATATTGTCTATTCAATCACTCTATTACATGCAAAGGAAATAACAGCTAGGGAGCCTGCATGGGACCAGCCTAGGCCCTCTGCATTTTGCATAGCTTGATCTGTTTGTAAGGCTCCTAGCAGTGAGATTGGAACCTGTTCCTCACTCTTAGCTGCCTTTAGGGAAATTGATCCCCATGCTGGATCACTTTGCCCAGCCTGGATGCAGAGGGAGAAGCTAGGTCCTGATGCAACTTGATGCACCATGCTTTGTTCCAACCCATAGGAGGCCTGCCCCTTTCTGGATGGAGACAGGAAGGGGAGGGGATGGAGAGTGGGGTAGATGGGAGGCAGAAGGAGGGAACTAACAGAGGGGAGGACAGAGGGGAAACTATGAAATATGAAAATAATTCATAAACAAAAATAAATAAAAAATAATTAAATAAACAATATGTCTGTATCTACGTATCCAGAAAATAAATAGATTGCTTGAGTGCTTCATTACATGGAGCCTGAAATGTTTTAATGGATTTTTAATCAATTTGAGAACAGCACTAACATGTGAAAAAGAGAATGGGTCTCTTTTCAAAGAAAAATAAAATAGATTCCTTAATGTGATTTACAATGAACTATCAATAAATCTCCATTTCTAGATGTCCCCAGCATGTGAACAGATGCTCAATTATAGACTCAAAAATAAGTGACCGTGTCCTGTTGTAATCCTGAGGCCTGGGATACTGGTCAGTCAGAACCAGAGATTGATTGCAGGTTTCTGACCCATGATTGGCTGAAAGAAATGCCTGAGTCTCGATCCCCTTGCTTCATCAAGGTGAATCAGAGTCAGATCCTTTCCACTATTCTTTTCATGTACCTACGTTGACTATCCTGTCTGCTTCCTCCAACCATGGGTGACATCCTGACCCAGTTTCCCTTTGGAAACATGATGGAGGAAGAACATTGGTTAATTATAATAAAGAAACTGCCTTGGCCCATTATTTTGGTTAGAACATAGGTGAGTGGAGTAAACAGAGAGAATGCTGGGAGAAAGAAGCTGAGTGAGGAGTCACCATGGTTCTCCCACTCCAGACAGACGCAGGTTAAGATCCTCCCTGGTAAGCCACCTCGTGGGCTACACAGAATATTAGAAATGGGTTAGAACAATATGTAAGAGCTAGCCAATAAGAGGCTACAGATAATGGGCCAGGCAGTGTTTAAAAGAATACAGTTTCTGTGTAATTATTTCAGGCATAAGCTAGCCATGTGGGCAGCGGGGTGCTGGGGACACAGCCCTGTCACTCTTAATGCTACAGAGTGGCACCCAACGTGATGGGCTAAATCCACTTAAAAAACTGAGAAGGCTTAAAAATAAGGGAGAGAGAGTTTAACACAGATTTTTGCTGTTTGTTGGTGGCGTACTGTAGAGAAATTTCCTGATTCAGCAACAGCAGCAGAAAAAAAAAGCTGCCTCATTTTAAAGCGCGGCTCCTGGGGCTGGGCTGCCAGCTTGAACTCTGGCTTTAAAGCATTTCAAGGCTTTTATGGGACTGGATGTTTGTGTTCCCGCTAGGGATCGGAAGGAGAATGCTCTGAGACCGTGCTGTTGGCTCAGTGCTCCCTGCCTGCATCTGGGCAGATGGCGGGATCAGGCTTAGGCAGGCGGAAGAGCATGGCGGATTCCTGCCACAATACAGAGACCTGTTTTCAGACTGCACAGTGCTCTGTGTGTCAGATTTTGCTGTAACTTGGATGAAAAGAGTTTCTGTGCTGCACACTCAGTCTCAGAATTAAACTACTGATTGCCGTTCCAATGTGGACTGCTGTGTGCCTGGAACTGTGAATGGTTCAGGGGCACCAAATGGATCTGAGGCAGGCGCGGCTGCTCTGTGCTGAACTGTGCTGACCTCAGGCAGGAACTACCATAATTGCCATAATAACAGTACAGTTAAGGTTTAGACTGGGCAGGACACAGTCAGTACCGTATTACCTGTACATGGTGCAACTTAAGTTTTTAAGAAGTGCTTAACATTTTAAGAAATGCTCCTGGATAGTAAAAAAATTACAGATTCACAGTAAAACAGATTCAGACATAAAAGACCTTTATGAATCACATTGTTGGATGAATGTATGTAGGCTTGGGAAAGAGAAGAAAAAGAATATAAAAAAGTTAATGTCTTAAAAAGAAAAAGGGTAAAGTCTGTAAAAAGAGTACAGAAGTACAGATAGTTATAGATTAAGAGAAATAAAGAAAAATAAGCCACGTAAAAATGGAAAATTCACAGAGTCTGGATTATGTACATTGTGTTTTCTTTAAAATTTTTGACTGTGAAGGAGCTAAGTACAGAGAGACATTTCATTATATGGGCTGCTAAGCTGAACCTGCACATATGTTATAAAGGTATCTTGACTTCAGAATTTGGATCTAAGGTTATGATGCTTTGGAAAAGTCCTTCTTTTGTTTTCACAGAGGATGTGACCCTGTGAATTGCATCTATTCCGATTTGGTATGACAGACCACGCCCTCCTGAAAGGTTGCTGTGAACACCCTCAAAAAATTCCTTCGCTCAATTGCCAACTGAGATGAAACTAGCACACAGGTTATATCATGAACGACCTAATTAACGACGCCCCTATTCAGCAGGAAGCAGTTTGGAGAGAAAAAACTACGCCCATGTTCCCAAATATTGTTTATAAATGTTCTTTTACATTTAAAGGGGGATATGATATAGATATGAATAATTTGCATTGGTATGGATTTTAAGGTCAATTTTGTTATATGTATATGTTTTTTTGATCTTGATTAAGGTATTGTGATTGTGTAGTTCACTTAAAAATGTAATGTATATGGGTTGTTAATGGATAATCAATAGTCAAGCTTGTAGTCATGTTAGTTAGGTTTTCTAGATATATAGAGATATATTTCAATTAGATAGACATTCTTCATATCTCTCAAAGACTGTAGAATATGGCATTTAAAATATTTTAATAACTTAGGACTTTTCATGACAAGGAGACACGTCTGCTCCTGGCAGCACCAGCTACTTCAAGAGGAAGATGGGCATTGAAGAGGATCCTTATGGAATTTGATAGCCATTTGGGCAAGAAACTGTTCTTGCCTGGACTGTTGCATAAACTGGACACAGAGAACCCGCAGAGAGAGGACTGCTGAACTTGCCTAAAGGTGAGATGATCTTTCGGGGTTCCTGATTCATGAAGGAGTCTGCAAGACATTCTGCAGGACACAGCAGAAAGTGACTGAACTGTCTTTGAAATTTCCTGCTTCATGGAAATGTCTGCTGGATACCATGGGCCTGTAGGCCAAAGATGGATGCCCCAACGGTACAGAGGAACTTTGGGTGACTGTCCAGGCAGCGAGATGTCTCTGTCATTTCTAGAGTTTTGGACTTCCTGTTTACTTAGGTATTATTATATCCTTCTGGAGTCTTTGATGGAGTTGATGAATGAATATGGTTTTCCTTAGTTATGATAAGAGATAAAATAGATATAAATATTGTAACTGTAATTCTTGCTCGATAACTGTTTTGTTATATGTAATTTTGCTATGTTAAGTTAAAGCCTTCTTTTTTTTGTTTAAACAGAGAAAGGGGAAATGATGGAGGAAGGACATTGGTTAATTATAATAAAGAAACTGCCTTGGCCCAGTTTATTGGTTAGATCATAGGTGGGTGGAGTAAACAGAGAGAATGCTGGGAGAAAGAAGCTGAGTGAGGAGTCGCCATGGTTCTCCCACTCCAGACAGACGCAGGTTAAGATCCTCCTTGGTAAGCCACCTCGTGAGCTACACAGAATATTAGAAATGGGTTAGAACAATATGTAAGAGCTAGCCAATAAGAGGCTACAGATAATGGGCCAGGCAGTGTTTAAAAGAATACAGTTTCCGTGTAATTATTTCAGGCATAAGCTAGCCATGTGGGCGGCCGGGTGCTGGGGACACAGCCCTGCAGCTCTTAACGCTACAGAAACATTGTCAATACAGCCATCCTACCTCTACTCCAGGTCTAGCACATCAAAATTCTTTTATTTTATATAGATAGGTATTTTGCCTGCATGTATGAGTGTGTGCCGGTGCATGCCTGGTACCCGGGGAGGTCAGAACTGGGTCTGATCTCCTGAAACTGGAGTTACAGGAGGTTGTGAGTGCTTGGAATTGAGCCCAGGTTTTTCTGGAAGAGCAGCTGGTATCCTTAACCACTAAACCATCTCTCCAGGCCCCTAAACACAGGACTTTAATGATTAGTCATTTTATAGCACGACAGAACAAATGTCCTGAGTTCACACAGGCAAACAGTTCATGATCTAGAAAACTTCAGGGTGAATTATGGTTCTGGGAAATAATTTCTTGTCTTCCACCAAGATTTAACAATATTTTGTCCACTGTATGAAGAGGTACTTTTTGATTTCTCCATGGAATGCAAGTGCCACTCTCTATAAAAACTACCATCAGGGCTTAATAATGCTGTGGACCCAACTACCCCATTTAGGCCGGGCAGTGGTGGCTCACGCCTTTAATCCCAGCACTCGGGAGGCAGAGGCAGGCGGATCTCTGTGAGTTCGAGGCCAGCCTTGTCTACAAGAGCTAGTTCCAGGACAGGAACCAAAAACTACAGAGAAAACCTGTCTCGAAAAATCCAAAAAAAAAAAAAAAAAGAAAAGAAAAGAAAAACCTCCACAGATTTAAAGATCATTTTGAAAAATGTCCTCAGACCCAAAAGTGGCCATTCCACAAGTATGTCCTGATGAGTATTGAAATGCCCACTTTAACTGTTTATTATTGCCATTGTCAATTATTAAGCAATTCAAAAAGTCATTTGTTCTGAGTACTTTAAAAGCAATTGGCTGGATAGCTAAATATCACGCTTTTTATAATTCTGCTATTGAAATATATCTGCCATTTTAAAAGTAAATATAGATATCTGTGTGACTAAGCAATACTCCTAAGACTTAATGTAGTCAGCTCAGTGGATGAAGCTAAACAATTACCAACAATACATGAAAAATAATGATCCTGTTGGAATAAAGCTGCATGGATTATTTTACATTCCTTAAAAAGAACATGAGCTGTTTACAAAGATAAATCTGTATTTTAATCTAAGCACAAACCATTATTTGTGAAGATAAATAATTGCTCTTTGGAAGAACTGAATAAAAATGGAATGGAAACTGTGGATGAAAACATAAAGATTGTTTCTCCCATGGTAAGTAACTTGAACTTTGGAATATTCTCTTCTCGTTTCATACATAGAAAAAAAATCTCCTTCCAATGTGTGACTCTGTAGACTTACACAAAGCAAACATTTTACTAAAACTTTGTACCCCCCCCCCCGCCTTGTGTGGTGATGTTGGACTCAGAGCATCACCCAATATACATAAGATACTGCATGTCAGCAATGTCTCTCCATCCAGAACAGAGTTATCCAGTTCTAGAGAAACTCTGTGAGTCACCAAAAAGAGTTGATTCTAAGGCTGTCACATAAAGAAGCCAATACTTTAGATCAGAATAAGTCATAATAAGAAATGTGGAGAGCACTATGAGACAAAGCATCAATCCTTGTTGCTAACTGCCCTAACCTTAACCATTTGAATGTGTCAATCTGTGATCCGGAGTCTTCCCTGGAAAGCCACGAATCACTGATCGCATCCCACCACATTCTGTGGCTGAGAAGCTAATCTTTGTATTCCTGTATACTTCTTCTCCATCTGTTGGATTGAATGGTTGCCAAGGGTTGGTCTTATTTTTTCCCAAACTTGTTTTGCTAGCTCTATTTTACACTGTAATTATCTAGATTAATTAAATATTACATAAGCTGATCAAATAGTATGAAGAGAATTGTTTTCAAGAAAATTATGAAAATCTTTTTTGTTAAATGCTTTGATTAAAGACAAGTAGTTAAAAATAATGTAGTTTCATTTAAGAATAATAAAGCCATTTATAAGCAAAAAGTATTGGAAATTTAGGATTTTTTTCACTCTGCTTATATGCAAGCTTTCTCCCTTTACTTTCAGTAAAGAGAGATTAGAATGGAGAACAGTAGCTAGCACTTATATACAAAGAACTAATCATAAAATTCAAACAGTGAACATAGATCAGGCCAAAGTCCTGACCACAGCAATAAAGATGAATAAATTAATTTAATCCATATGTCTAAGTTAACAATAAATTGTTGGCAGATACTAAACCATGCATTATTCTAAGATATTCACAATACAGGCCAATTGTTTATTTATAGTTTGAAACTCTAACTGACTTTCAAACTTCCTGACCCACTGCTACAGCTTATTTCTTTAGGTGAGTGAATGATTTTATAACTACAGCATCAGGGTCCAGGCTATAAACCAGCAGCCTGCAGGATGAATTCAACTCCAGTAGTTTGTGAAACTCCAAAACATATTGGACATTTGCAATAAGAATTCCAGTCTCCATCTTCTGAAAAGTTGCATCAGGCAACAGAGGACTTGAAAACCCAAGTGTAATAACAGCCATACCTGAGGAGCTGCTCTCATCTCGGCCATGTTGCCCCTACAGCCTACCCTGC
The DNA here is from genome assembly GCF_014885135.2 of Alexandromys fortis. Taxonomy (NCBI): domain Eukaryota; kingdom Metazoa; phylum Chordata; class Mammalia; order Rodentia; family Cricetidae; genus Alexandromys; species Alexandromys fortis. The sequence goes on from NW_026068009.1 coordinate 2,639,907, forward strand.
ACTCTCCTATACCCCATCTGCCTGCTCTAATGTCTTGTCTGTGAGAAGTAGCAATTTCTAATTGACTTGTGCTGTTTGGTAAGAAAGCACCCCTTTTCCCAAATGGCAAAAGTTCATTCAATGAAGTTTTCCCCAAGTTTTCAGCATAATTTATAAGATACAAACATATTTACACACACAGAAGAAACTGCCTGTCTTACAAGTACAAAAAACAAGCAAGCAAACAAATAAGACTCCATCTTTAAAAATATATATGTGATGCAGGAATATAAACTACATACTTGCGTTTTCAACCACTACAAACCTTAAAAGACTGAAATGATTTTGCACTTGATTCTATATTCACTTGGAAAAGCATAATTATAATAAAAGACTACTATAACTTAAAGCAAAAATCCACAGCCCACACTCTGCCCAGACCCACAGGTTCAAAGTCCTGACCATCAGGTTACCGTGCAATCAAGAGGGTGGCGGAACCTTCAGGAGCCTAAGGGGAAAAAAGCTGAGTTACAGAGGAGAGCATACTGGGATCTATCTACGCTCAACCCTCCGCCCCTCTCTCTTGTTATTTGCTTCCAGACTGCCATAATACACATATACCCCTGCCATACATATACCCCATGATGTATTATGCCACCATAGACCCAAGTGAGAGCAGACTCAAACCTCTAAAACCACGGCACATCTTTCAAGTTGCTCATCTGGGGTAATTTGTCATGCTGGTAATTAAAAAAAAAATAGATTAGAGAAGCAGATTGGTAAGCCAGTAAGCCACCAGAGAGACCTTTTTCCTCTACCAATGCTCAGACTGAAGGGGTGATTCTCAGACTGCCCAGACTGCACTGTGTCTCCACTAAACCTCAGACTCCACACTCCAGTGAGTTCCTGTCTCTTCCCCCTTTATATTCCTCTCTCTACTCAGCCATATCCCTCCTATCTCCGCCTCCCTAGTGCTGGGATTAAAGGTGTGTGACTCCCAAATCCTAGTATTTAAGGTATGAGCCGCCACCATCTGCATTTGTTTCTGAATCAATCCTGTGTAGCTCAGGGTAGCCTTGAACTCACAGAGATCTCTCTGCCTCTGTCTCCTGAGTTTTGGGGGTTAAAGATGTGAGCTACTACTCCCTAGTCTCTAGTGGCTTAACTTCGTACTCTGATCTTTAGATAAGCTTTATTTATTAAAATACAAATAAAATATTACTATAACAATTGGCAAACAATTCCTCATGCTGTCTTGCCTTGCCCAGCCTGAATACGGGGGCAGGTGCCTGCTCTTATAGCAGCTTTGATATGCCATGCATTGCTGAAGCCTATGGGAGGCTTTTCCCTTTATGAGTGCTTGTGGAAAGGGATTGAAGTGGGAAACTGAGTTGGGAGTGAGTGGGAGGGGAGGAGGGAGAGGAGGTTGCAGTCAGGATAAAGATAAATAAATTAACTAATTTTAAAAAGTTGACAGGCCCATGAATAAACAATATAATAAACTCCTTTTGAGATTTCGATAGCTCCATCATACAGTGTATGTTTATAAATTTTATTGAAATGAAATATTGATGAGATTGATATGCAATATTTGATAGTTTCTTGAAAGAATAAATAAGTATGTTGCTCAAAGAGGGGAGGCTAATTTGTATTTAAAGGAAATAAAGTAAATGATCTTTCTTAATGAACACTGAGTTTTCACCTGGAGATCGGGCCAAAAACATCTTCCACCATCCGTGCTCCAATATCACAACCCCTGTGGATGAAGGAAAGTATGATTTGCTTGGTGGATAACAAACTAACAAGGTAACCAAGGTAACAGGCCAAATTGTCTTAGGTAATGGTTTTTGTGTGTGTTTCACAGACCACAGGCACAGAGGTCAGCATAGCTAGAATATATTACTTAGTCTCTGCAAGGAGAGGAATCTGTCTGGAGTTTAGACTGGCACAAATGTGACTGTAAATTCAAAGAAGGATGGTTGCCCCCAGGGTAATGTTTCTCATTGTTATCTGTTGTGAAACAGAGGAAGATGGTTGCTAACTTTTCTGCTGCAGGGGTGGCACCTGGATACTCGGGCCTTTCTTAGTGGACATGCCACGGCAGGGGAGCACCTTTACAGAAGGAGCTGTGTAAGGAAGAAAAAAAAGGAACAGAGGAATATTCGTAAGTTTCAGCATTTCAGTTTCTTAAGTTTACCTCCCTCCTCTTTCCACCTTTCTCTCTCTCCCCCCTCCTTTACTGTGTGTGTATGTGTCTGTGTGGGTGTGTATCTGTATGTGTGGTGTGTGTATGTGTGTGTAGAGAGGTGGGCACAACTTCAGAAAACACATTTTCACTCGGTAGAAACTGAAGTGATGTGTCCAGGGAAGGTACATAGCTACCTACTAACTCCTCTCAAGCAACTACCTGCAGCTGTAGTTGAAGTGCGATTGAACAAGTCCTTTAAAGAGATGGTATAACATAACTGAGTAGCGGCTAAGAGGCCCAGCAGCCTCCTTGAACAAGATAGCCTGAGACTCTAAAGTTTCTAAGAAGGACACAAGAGATGTCTTATAAAAGCTTCTAATCCACTTACAGAAACAAGACCTTAAACTAGAAGCAAAAAGGAATATTATTTTTCCCTAACCTCCAGTCAAAAAATGGCCTTTACTTTCACAAAGAGACAAAGGAAACCATTTGGACATAGCACCAAGAGAATCAGTGCTGGAGTATTCCAGGCAATATTTGTGCCATGGAACCTGAAGTGAGAAGATCTCCAGTAGTTTGGCAATGATGGGAAAATAGCTCTGAGGTCAGAGTCCTTAATAATTCACCAAATTACTGAGATATTCTATCTATTAAGAGCATGGCAACTGTGCAGGAGAGAGAGATGGCTCAGCTGTTCAAAGCTACGCCCAAAAGATAAGATAGGACATTTTCTCCAAAAGACAGCTGAGTGGGGGCCTTAAAAGACACCAATATTTGCTGTATATATATATGCTCAGCCATGTGTAACAGGGATGAGAGGAATGTAATGAGCAGCATGTGTACTGTACACATGTAGTGTGTACATATTTCTACATATATATTTGGCTTCTACCAAAGGATACATTTCTACAAAGTACATATTTATATGTGAAATTTAAAATGTGAAATGTTCTCAGAAGCTAGTCAAGAAAAGCAAATCTGAAACATTCTTTTCTTAAGCAAGGCCTTGGTATGGCATCTCAAACTTTATTCTTTGCCAACTTTTACACTCACATCTGTTAAGCTGTGCACTCAGTTCTTCAAATGTGTTTATGATCATATCGGGGAGTTTTTCTGTTTTCTACAGCTATTCCACAATGTGATGCAAAATTATGCACCAAAGTCAAATCAACTGGAGTAGTTTCTGGAAATACTATAAAAGGTTAGCCAACAGTATCATCAGTTCAGCCAAGGAAGAAAGGGACAAGGCAGCAGGTGCTGTCTGCAAGTGTATGTCATGGAAAACATAGCTCTCACAAAATGCAACAAAACCGTGTGTACGAAACTGAAAGAACATCCCCCAACAAAGAGTGTAAGTACGTGGAAATGGGAGAAAATATATTTAACCCCCCCCCCCAGAAAAAAAGTTTTCACCTGGAGAAATTGCCTTACTTTGCTTGGGTTTTTCTCCCCTTATAATTGAATGCAACAGAATAAGTAATTTATAAATAAGTTTGATGAGCACTTCTGAAGGCTGGCAATTCCAAGAGCATGGTTCCAGATGTGATAAAGACCTTCATGCTCTGTCATACAAGCTGGAAGTAAGCTGACATGAGAAAGCGAGGAAGCCTGAATTAAGTCATCCCTTGAATTAGGAATTGTCTCTATAACAAACCACTCCCCTAAAATCAACATGGTACCTCCTTGAGAACACCCAACCACCTCGTGGAGGCCCGAACTCTAACTACGGCTGCAGTACCAATTAAATTTTACCATGTATTTTGGAAGATATGCACAAACCTTAGCAGAAATAGAGATATTATTCCATTCAATAATTTGAAAAATGTCTAGGAAAAGATACTGAATGACAGTAGGAAAGCAGCTTTAAGTGTTAGGTGGCAGGGGTTAGGTTTAATAATGAATACAATGGCGAGTGGGCCAGAGAAATTACACGAACATAGGCATTCAGAAAAACATAGCAACAGCGTCATTTGAGAAAGACTACAAGACATAAACTAATAGCCGAGACAGTACTTGTAACAGAACAATGCCTGTTGGAAGAATGTTAAGATGTTTTTTGCAATTATTTAAGAATTGCTGGAATGTGCATATTGATGGTACTCAGCAAGACTGGATATATGTAAGTAAGGATGAAAACTTCAAACTCTGTGCTTCATAGAGAAGAGCTTTCCAGGGTATCTAAGTAGCTCTGTTTCCTTTGGAAGAAAAGAAAATACTGAATTAGATTATAAAGACTGAAGTATCAATTAAAAAATATTCTCAAACTATTAGCAATAAAAAGGCAGCTATAATGCATAACAAATCACAACTTCATTAAATTCTTCAAACATCAGCAAGTGAAATTCCTAGAATTCTTGCAATAGATTTAACAATATTTATAAAATCACATATATTTAAAAGTAGGATCACATAAATTAAAGTGACAACACTTTCAATCTTAAATTAATACCAAGTGCAATTTTTAATGAGATTTTTTAATAAGTTTGTGAAATAGTATCCATTATTTTTCAAGACTAGAAAACAATTAATAAATGTTTTAACTGTCAATTATCACTATTTTATGTTTGTAGATGTTAGTTATAGCAAATAAGACTGACTAAGTCTATGAGATATTATTTTTAAAAAGCCAAATAATAAACTGCTGGAGAACCTGAAATTTACCTTTTTCTTGCATTAAAATTTAGCAATTGTATTGAAAATATATATTTAAAGATTCAAGTTACTAACATACACATTTAATTTAGATAACTTTAAAAATATTTTTCACTTACTCTATTTATGCATGTGGGTGTTTTGTCTGTGCGTATGCTTGTGCACCACATGAGTGCCTGTGGAGGCAAGAATGGTTGGATCCCTGGGAACTGGAGTAGTAGCCAGCAGTGAGCTGCCACGTGAGTGCTGGAGATCGAACCTGGGTCTTCTAGAATAGCAGCCGGTGCTCTTAACTGTGGAGTAATCTCTCTAGAGCCTGAATTTAAACATTATAAAGGGTGGATTTTGTTGTGCAGTGTGAGGCGACAGAACCAAAATATGGATCATATCTAAATGATTTCATTGACTATCACTTTATTAGCGAAGTTAGTATCGTCTGAAAGCAGTAGATTTATGAGCTCAATATTGTAAGCCCTTAAATACAGACTGCTGTGTCCATCCTCATCTATGGCAGAGTAACATATAAAGCAGACTGTCCAAGGCAGGGCTTTTGAGATTTTGGTGATAAGAAGCCAGGATGAGCTATGTAAGCTATTCAAACTGCTGCCTCTGCTCTCTGCAATGAAAGAACTAAAATTCATTTTCTCCCCACAGGAACTCTTGGAAGGGCTAAAGAACTGTGTTATAAATAACCAATGTTACCTTCTTTCCCTGCTGTGAAAAGGCTTTCCAGTGTTGCTGGGGAGTAGACTCCCTACTTCCCCGCCCTCTCGCCAAAGCCATCAGAAAATGAAATGGCTTCTCAGGAGGCAAATTAGCGAACAAGACATTTCAAATGCTCATCAAATGCTAGAACTCTGTGGGATCTGAAGTGACTACCACATTAAGAGTCCAAAATAAACAAATATAAAATCGTGACAAATATGTTAAAACCCATAAAAACCGATACATGAACTTTTTCAAACCAAGAGAAAACAAATTTTGCAGTTAATATTGTTTCATGTTCTTGGTATGTAAGCGAGCACAAGTGCATGCATGTTTGTGTACAGATATGCAGTGCACTATATGCATGTGTGCGGAGCTCAGAGATTGGCATCAGGTACCTTCCTTAATTGCTCCTTTATTTTATGAGATAGGGTCTCTGAGTGAACATGGAACTCACCGATTCTGCCAATCTGTCTGGGCAAGGAGCACTAGCAATCCTTCTGTCTCTGTGTCTCCAGCATTGGTACTGTAGATACATACTGCTGGAATGGGCTTTTTCAAGAGGGTGGTACAGATCTAGCTTAGGTCTTCAGGATAGTAGGGCAAGCTCTTTGCTAGACAAGTCATCCCCCCAGCCCCTTTTCACTCATCTTACAAGAGCACAAGTTAGCATCTGGTCATATAGAAAACAGATTGCTTTGACTTATTTATTATCTTGAACATAATAATATCAGAGCAATACAGTTGCAAAGAATTGTCTTGTAAATTCTTTTAAAATAGATAATAGTGTCATTTCCTTTAGCTAGATCTATGTCATTGAAGGAAATCTGTGCTTAAATTCTAAACATTTGAGGGCAAATCTCTGGCAAAAGAACCAATTCATCATACATCCGTATCCATTTATCTTGTTTATTTTGTTAATTCCATAAGAACAGTCTCAGTTCGGTACTATGTGATTTCTTCACTTTTGCAATGAAATTGCTTATGAGAACTTTGCTGCTGAGCATCCTCCACATAATTCAGAGCAATGAAAAGCCCTGGGTCCACAAATCAAAGTAAACAGATAAATTTCAATGTCTGAAGATATTCTTGATTGTCAGAGCCTGTCTGGGATAAGCATGAAGGGACACTCCAATGGTCCAGGTTAATGATAAAACAAAGGCAACCCAACCCAAAAGGTCAACGTTTACAAAGATCCTCTTGGACATTCTCTATAGACGGAGGTCAGCAGCACAGTGAACTCTTCCATCCCCTGGGAGGTTGTTTGTTCATCAGTGTACTAATAAAAAAGATGCATTTGGAGTGAGGAGAATTTCTGGTCCAGTTTTGCCTAAAAGTAACTCACTTTAAATTCAATATGCATTCCCTCCATAAAAAGCTTAGAGTAGGTTCACATTTGGTTACTTCATTGGTGGTCCACTAAAGAGATATCCATGAAAGCATACGATAAGAAAAAAAATGCATAGATTTCTTCCTTGATCAATTCCTGCTCCTGTTATATATACCACTGACTTGGGAATTTATAAACAATAAAAACTAATTTCTCAAGGTCACAGAATCTGGGGAATCTAAGATCAAGGAAGCATCTGACTGAGCACATGGGGAGGGTTCTCCTAGGATGTTGACTTCTCAGCATCTAACTCAGCACATGGGGAGGGTTCTCCTAGGATGTTGACTTCTCAGCACCTGACTCCGAGTGTGATAAGTTGATCACTTGCTATGAACACTGTGCCCTTACTGGGCAGAGGAGCTGAAGGAACAAGAAAGAGGGAAAGTTGGACTTGCCACCTAACCCTCTTTGGAAGACTTTGCCTAAACTCTCCACTTGCAGATCTTAATATCGTTCAGCTTCAGCATGAATTCTGAGGAGACCCATGAATTCACACCACAGTCCTTTCCTTCCCTCCTTGCTAGGAAACTGCACATGATCTGCACTCAGCGTGTGCCACAGGTCTTGCTTATGATGTCCAGTGTAAATTCTCCTATGTGCATGAAGAAAATGATCTACCTATCTCAAGGAAATTTTTCTTGAAATAATAATACCACTTCACTTTCAGTCTTTTATTTTTTGAGAATAAATGAGCCATTTTGAGTGTCATTCATAACAAGCAAATTTACTGCAGTTTTATGAGGAAAGTAGAAGCAAAGCCTTAGAACATTTTCCCTGTCTTCCTCTTTCTCTCTCACAATGGTGTGGAGTCAAAGTGACTTTTCCTCTTTCTTCCTTCTGTCTCTTTCATGTTATGTCCAGTCAGAAACCTATGCTTGCATTTGTTGACACCAAGTTTTCTCATCATTTTATGAAACTACTCCTGTCCCAACACTACTGCATCATCAGCCAGGAAGCTGCTTGCCAGCTCCATGGCTGACCTTCCTACTGTCTTCGACTCTAATTCTAAAAGGTATGGTTTTCCATCTCCCTCTTCTCCATCTCCCTTTTCCTGGCAACTACCAAGATTTAGTTGTTTAGCTTGTTCTGTTGTTTTCCTCCCCAAATTTAGTAAAATTGTCCCTGTGTTTAAGAAAAGAATGAAATAAAGGAAGTAAAAAAAAAGGAAAGAGAGCAAAATAAATGAAAAAAAAAAACAAAACTTGGAAAGAACTTCTCCAGGATCTTCTAGATTTGCTCCCTTGCCCAAGTTACATTTCAAAATCAACTTTCTCCTGTGTAAAATGGGTATAATATTAACTCCTATCTTGCTGGTGACTGTGAACATACGATAAGAGGACACATGTGAATGTCTTAATCAAATTACGATAATGAAAATATCTATGTAATTGTTAATTGTTCCACCTATAGTTATCCATACCTCTACCACCATCATTGTCATATAATGACAGCATCCAAGCTAAAGCTGAATATAAAGCTAAGAATTAGCTATTTCAGCTAAGTTCACACTAGAAGCTAAGCCAGTGTTTCAGAATTACTGATTTTTGTTGCAACTTCTAGAATAACACGTAGCATATAGCCAGGCCTCTCCAAATTCAAAGGAATACTCAAATATATAAAATTAATCAACAACTAACCACAGAAATCTAAAATACTTAAGACACATGCAACTTATATTACAAGGAATGTGTTGGGATTTCTACACACTAGTATTGCAAGGCATTTTGATAGAATCTCACTTCTAGAAAATAAAGAAACCTGGATGACTCAATGTTCCACTGAAAATATTATAAAACCTGATATCTCCAAGCATGAACTTTCTTTGTATGTGTGCATATATATATACATGCCTATACATATGTATGTATATATATATGTGTGTGTATATATATGCCTATACATAAAATAGCATATCATATACCCTGCAAAAGTGACATAATGATTCTAATGTTTAAAAGTTCCCAGGTATTCATTCTAGATGTGTAAATCATTACTTTTCTCTACACTGGGGAATAACATCGTAAGAATTTAGTTTACAGAGCTCTTCTAGCTTCACTGTAGTAGATGTGCTGCTAATAGCAAGGATGGAGTCAATGAGGCCAGCAAGGAAGCACGTCTGGGCATCCACAGTAAAAGATGATAGTGAATAGGTGGTATATGGGTTGTCTCTCTGTATTCTGTGAACATGTTTTATTGCCATTTGTTAATAAGGAAGCTGATTTGGACAATAGCCAGGCAAAATAGAGCCAGGCAGGAAATTCAAGCAGAGATATAGGAAGAAGAAGGGCACCACATATTCAGAGAGATCCCATCCAGCCACCCAAGGAACAACATTCCAGAGCATCACAGGTAAGTCACAAGCCATGTGATGATACACAGACTAATAGAAATGAGTTAATTTAAACGTAAAAACTAGCTAGTAATAAGACTGAACTACCAGCCAAACCTTTATAACTACTATTAAGCCTCTGAGTGGTTATTCAGGAACTGTTGGGTGGGAAAGAAGCATCCAGTTACAATTAGGACTAGAACATTCCACTAAGATGAAGATGTGGATGTACTTTAGAAATCAACAAAAAGGAAATGGCCAGCATAAGAGGTAACCAAGAAAAGTACCAGGGTATTTTTGCCAAGGTAAAGTGCAAACAGTGGTACCATTTATTGAAGAGCCATGAGTATGCCAGGAGAATCTTGATTACCCATGGCACTGTACTATGCTTTCTTCTCGAATTATTCCCTCAGCAACCCAAAATTCTCTATTTCCCCTTCAGAGTAAAAAGCTCTCTCTTGCATGCTATTGGGTTGTTTCTCTGGATAAAAGCTTTCTCCTTCCTACCCCACATCCTTTCAATTTTGTGTTTTATCCTCCCCCTTATCGGTTCTGTTCCTCGTTAGTGAGCTAAAGGTTTGGAAGAATATAAAAACGAGATGTAGATTTCACATAAATTCCTCTCTCTCTCGGGAAAAGGTCATTGAGCCCAGAAGAAGGAACAAACTACCTTGTAAAACTCATCATTAAACTCAGTTTACTTAGTCCCAGGGCACTATTTATGACAAGGCACTAAAATGCCAGCCTATCCCTCAATGAAATGACTCACTCTGTTTTATGGAGATGCGTTTCCTTAACGTATTTTGTTAGGTAACATATACGGGATACGTAACTGCTTTCTTTTCTCGGGAGTTAAAGTTTTTATACCAAAACCCGGGTGACGGAAATAGCCAGTCAACAGCAATACTTTTAAACCCATCTTGCACAGATTGATTTTTTAAAAAGATTTCTCCATAAAGACAACAGACAGGAAGTACCATGTTCAGTCCTTGAGCGGTTGCACTAGGGTACTTATTATTGGCTGATGGGAATGCTGAGCTAATGAGCCTTAGAATCACCCCTTGAAACAGAATGTATAACTTAGCCAAATGCTATCCCAGCATCGCTTCTAAGCCTCCTCAGCAAACATCAATAATAATGTCTGAAGATCTTAGAAATGCCTTCAAATGGATGGTTAGAGGTGCATCTGGTAGGGACATGGTCTCAGCTAGCCCATGCTAAAAGTTCAACAGAAATAAAGGAAGAAGTGGACCCCCCCCCCGTGCTCCATCTCTGCAACAGTTTAATATTTAAGTGCTGCCGTATTCCCACCTCATACTTGTTTGTTTGCCCAGCGTGACACAAGTTTTAGGAACTGGATTCGGAGATAAGCCGTGCTGTATGAAATGCTAAACAAGTGGAGTCCCCGGACCAGAAAACTGCTCTGGGCGAGACGGGTGACAGCCCATGGTGGCTAATAAAATAGTCAAAAGTACTTCCCCATTTTCTCAGAAGAAGGAATCAGCAGCGGGAATTCAGCCTCCTCTTAGCATGCACTTTGGGGACCGGATCAGTTATCCCCGTGTAACTGCCAACTGACTCCTGTTACTTCACTAGCTCCCTGCTGGAAGGAGACAGAGCAATTTTCATCTTATTTGAAAGTCGGGTTTGCATGCCACCTGGGAACTCATTATGGGACAAATATTTTCCAGTTAAAGTTGCTGAATTAATCATACATACAAAATCTCACTCAAACGGAAAAGATAAGCTTGGGAATCAGATAACGTGATGAAGACATTGAGCTGTTCATATCCAGACCTATAAATCATACAAATTATTAAAACACCAGAGGATCTGTGGGTGTGACAATATAAATCTCTCCACAGTAAACTGTCAATAAGTCTTAGAATCACTGAACCCAGTTTCAGGAACTGGAGAAAATAAATCTTTTGTGAGTCTCAGTTTCCCTGAGAATGAAATATTCATACAATAGCTTCCCTCTGAAACCTAAGTAAAACCCTGCTTATGGGGAAAACTGGGCCAGTAAATAAGAGCGACAGTAAAGTGGTTTTGTTTTCCTCGTTGTATCTACTTGTTCACATTAATTTTATGCATTTTCGGTTGTTACTTAATCTACAAACTTTTAAGGCACAGCATTGTGCCACAGAATCTCATTAAAGTCTGTGGGAAACACAGGATGTGCCTCAGCCAGTCAACACTTTATTCTGCCTCCTGGCAGAACCACAGTTCCTGGTAGCACTCATTAGTCTCTCTCTCTCTCTCTCTCTCTCTCTCTCTCTCTCTCTCTCTCTCTCTCTCCCTCCCTCCCTCCCTCCCTTCCTCCTTCCCTCCCCTCCTACAGTCCCCATTCCCCCCCTCTCTGTCCCCCCCCTCACTCTCAGGAGTTTCTCTGATATCAGCCTTTTCTTTCCTTTATCAGCACGCCCAGACTCCAGAGACAGTGGGAAGGTGAGACACACGTGCAATTAAGCGCTGGGAAATGGAATGTAGAAGCGGGGATGAAAGACAATACTTTAGATAAAATAGAAAGCTGCTCTCAGAATGTATTCAATAACCATTCTTGGGATCAAGGTCTTGAATTTCAATGACATTTACTTAGGTGTGATTCTAAAGAAAGTGTGTGCAGTATTTCTAGGAACTAACCCTACAAAATTGATGTACTTATCATTTTCAAAGTTTCCTTCATACTTTAGTACATCTCCTGTGTCTTACCTTTCATGGACCAGCAGTGCTATGTGAAGAACACTGATGTTTTAGTTTTCTACAGTACAGTCAAGGACACATTTGTATGGTAAGAATTTACACTGCAGAACAGTGGTGATTGTGCCCCCACAAGAGACATTTGTCAGTGTCTGGGGTAATTGTAGTTGTCACAAATGAAGTCAGGCATACTACTGGCTAGAAGCCAAGGATGCTATATAATATCTTACAGTGTAGAGTAGTCCCCTACAACAAGTAGTTGCCCAAATGGAAATGTCAATTGTGCTGTGCTCTGGACTGCCAGTAAGAAACTGAAGTAATGGCATACGCTGTGCCAACAAAGTTACCTAGAGAGGGAGGCCTTTTCATATTTCCTGACTAAGTTGAAACTGTGAATACTTTAATACAGTTTTTGATCAATGATGGTCAACTTTCAGGTCATGTTTTCCTTTTCTTCTGTTCTCCTCTCCCTGGTGTATGTCTCAATGCAGGAGCTCTTCTCCATTAGGAGAAAGACCCTACTTGGCAGATGACCACACCTCTTCCTTTGTTTGCTGCAATATAGTAAGAGAGTTGGGATGTTCTCAATCTGAAAAGCTTAGACACATGACTGATATCTTGATAGCTTAATAACCACATGTAGTTTTCAACTCCAAGTGACATTATGGTCAGTTGCAGAAAGCTTTGTTAACCAAGGGTTAGTCATTCAGTTGATTTAAGTTTGTTTTAGCTAATTAAGCATGTATCCTTGCACAATTTTTTCCTTGGCTGTTCTAACTGAGGAATCTTTCTCTTTTCCCTTAGGGAATCAGAGTCCTTCCATCAGGAGAGGCATCTGAACTGGGTAAGCCTATAGACCAGCTGCCATCTACTGATGAAGCCTCTGTCTCAGACATTTAGTCACGTAGTCAACTCCTTGTAGGCAACTCCCACAACTCACTCAAATATCCACATCCTTCAGGTCTGTATTCATTCTTCATCTCCCTTCTTCACTCTTTTTCAGCCAATTTCCATGACTTTTCCTAAAGAAATATAGAGGATTACGCTAGTGGATATTTGTCAACTTGACACAAGCTAGGGCCATCTTGAAAGAGGGAACCTCGACTGAGAAAATGTCGCCAGAAGACTGGCCTGTAGGCAAGTCGGGGTAAAGCATTTCCTTGATTATGATTGATGTAAGAGTGCCCAGTTCACTGTGGGCAGGCCTATCTCTGGGTAGGCCTCAGAGGTATAAGGAAGGGAGTTAAATGAGAGCCTGGGGAGAGCAAGTCAATAAACAGACTTATTATGTGGCCCCTGCTTAAGTTCTTAGCTCCATGTTCCTGTCTTGAGTCCTTTCCATGACAACCCTTCATGACAGGCTATAAGTTATAACATGAAAAAAAAATCCTTTCCTCTCCAAGATATGTTTGGTCATGGTATTTATCGCAGCTAGAAAGAAAACTAGGACAAAGTTCATCTTCTCAGAAATATGATTACAGTGAAAGTGTTTCAATATCTTCTTTCCCCTATGCCCCCCTTAGCCCTCTCCAGTTCACAGCCAACATAGCAGAGTCCCCTCCAAGATAAATGGTACAGAGATGCCTTCTGCCTCAGACATCTGCTGACAGATCAGATGACTCTAAAGAGCCTCAATCCAGTCCCCAAGTACGAAGTGCCCTTTAAAGCCTCCTGTTGGCAGCATACACTCTGGCAATCTCTCTTGCTTCCTTCTTATCTCAACAGTACTTTATCCAGCATATTTTTAAAGCCAGATTTTTGAACTTTGAAAGTAGAAAGGTCAGTGTTTCTTCTTCTACTACGGTTCGGCTTATTGTAACCCCAGTGACAGTAACAGCCAAGTTCTAGTAACTCTCTGTAAGTATGTGTGTGTTTGAGAAAGAACTCATGTAAGAGAGAAAGAGAGAAAAGATGGTGGAATTCAAAACACTTGGCTAACAATTTATAATACCATCTTACCATTAACAGCCAAAAATAGGTACCAAACATAATTATCATCATTGTTTTTACTTATCTTTTTAATTTATAAATTATTTTTTCATTTAACATGACCTAATTTTATCATTTGTTTATATTTAAATATAAATTATAATTTATTTCATATACTTAATGATATTCTCTTTCCAGCATTTAATAGAAAAGAAAATTGTCTTTCAAAACAATTTAAATATCAGGCAGGTATTCCCAGCGGGACTCAATTCATTCATATATCTTTTAGGCCTTGTGAAAATAGGACTTTATTTAACATATATGAACAGGGATTTTCCTATGCCATGCACCATTCCAGCAGTTTTTCTATTAACTCACATAATCCTCTGAAGGCTTTGGTACTCAGCACCACTGTAGTCTCTACTTGGCCAAGGAGAAATCTGAGACAATAGGATAAGTGAACTACCTAAGGTCACATAGCTAAGTATAGCAGGGATTCACATACACATAATGTAATCTTACTTGAAAGGCCAATATCCCAAACTACTAGCAACACCATCAGTCACTATTGTGTAGACAAGAAGTCGTCAGTAAGTATGAACTGTGAAGGTCATGGAGCTATGAGCACAGCATCTGCCTTTACTTACAAAATGACTTAAGCAAGTGATGGTAAGTACAAATATGTTATGCTGTACAATCTCATTAATATTTCTTTTTTATGCTGCCTGTGAAGAATAAAATAATAAGCCTTGGGGGTCAAAGCCGCTCTGTGACTCTGTGAGTGAGGAGCACAGAGCATGAAAATCCATGTTTCTTGCTTGAATTTAGCAAGAACACTAATCAGGGTTGGTACATAGGCCAATAAAACCATTATGGTAAGAGGCTATTTATTAACTTAAACTACTAATAAAATATATATTTATTTGTTGAATTAGGTTACTTACTATCCCATAAACCCACACTCATAAGGCACTCAGCAGTTAGTCAAGACTTTGGTGACATTTCCTAAAACTTTTGGGGAGACCCAAGAACGAGTAAATAGTTCTTATGAGTCAAGAATGTGCCTGCAGTAAAGATAAAAAGAATCTTCAAGTGTAACTCTCTCCTTCCACTGTTAATAGTGAGTGCCTCCCTACGGCTCACAGTGAATGATACCCTGAGATACAAGCCTTCTTCAGACTGATGATGAACCAGTGAAGTGGAATATCAGGCTGGAAAAAAAAACTATGCATTCTTGATCTCTCATCACTTGAATGAAAGGTCACTGGCAATAGGATGTTTTGTTTCTTAGATCCTTCCAGGATACTAAGGCATTCCCAAGCACTTACTACCTTTGCCATGTCCAGAATCTTGCATTCCATGACAAAAGATTAGTTGAGACAAGGAAACCCTGAGTCAGTATCCCCAGAGAGGGCCTGGAGGTTAACCTCCACTATAGAGAGGATATAAGATACCCAGAGAGGGCCTGGAGGTTAACCTCCACTATAGACATAAGATAAAAGAGATGCCTTTGGTGCTTTCAGAATACAACCACTACCGAGCGAGTATTATCTCATCTTATTTAGAACCTCTCACCAGAAAAATTCAATTGAAACGTTAAGTTCATCTCCCAAAAAAGGAGCTAACCCATAGATTGTGTTTTATTATATTGGGAACAAAACTAATTTTCCTGGAACAATAAACATTGCAGACTTCTTTTTCATCTGTTCTAAGCTGGAAGTCAAAGAAAAATTTCACCTTGAGATACTCATTGCCTTCCTCAGAATTTAATTCAAATTCATTTACCATCTACCTTCCTCTTCCATCCTTTATTTCCTCCCCCAGGCCATGGAAGCTTGGGATACAGCACCTTTAGTAGTTCCAAAGGTGGCTGGGATTTTTATTATTTGTCTTTCTGAGAGAGTCTTTCTGATTGCTAAATATGTGCGCTCCCTCCAGGGCCATCCCTGAGGGACAAGCACTTATGTCAGCAAGGGGGCAAACCCCAGTGGCAGCATCTTAAGCACAGACAGCAGGAGAAAGAATGTGGCTTGATTTGGATTGAAAAGCACAGCAAAAATTTTGTGCCAAAATCAGAGCCTCACTGAAATAGTTTTTTTTTTTTTTTTTGTAGAAATAAATATAAGACTTTAAAAACTGCTCCAGAGGGTTTTTTTTTTTTTGGATGAAAATGACATGTTATGTTTGTAAAACTTGAAATTATCAGACTTTGATGCAATGTTCTAGAAAAAGAGAGAGGGGGCAGGTAGAAAAAGAGAATATTCTTAGGAATTAAGGACTGAAGGGGAGAAAGAAGAGAGTGAGAGAGGTGTGGAGATCAGTTTTTTGTCAGCTTGACACAAGCTAGCTTCCACTGGGAAGAAGGAACCTCAACTGAGAAAACTCTTCTATTATATCAGGCTGTAGGCAAATCTGTGAGGTATTTCCTTGATTGGTGGTTGACAATTGATGTGGAAGGGCCTGGCCATGGTGGAGGGCACTACCACCCCTAAACATGTTGTCCTAAGTGGAGACTCTAGAAGCTATGGGGAGCAAGTCAGTAAGCAGAGTTCATCCAGGCTCTCTGCTTCCTGATTCCTGCCTTGAGTTCCTGCTCCAAACTTCATTTCATTACAACTGTAACCTAGGAAAGAAATAAGTTCTTCCTTCTACAAGTTGCTTTTGGTCTTGATAATTTCCCACAGCAGTAGAAAGAAAACTAGAGGGAAGAAAATGGGAAGGGAGAAGTGAGGGGCTGGAAAGGACAGGGAAGAAGGAAGGAAGAAAGGAAGATGGGAGGGAGGGAGAAAGGAAGAAATGTGTGCACTCCAGGAGCTACCTCTGCTGTCATTACTGGTTCTGTAAATCCTAAGAAGACCCAAATATGAATCAAGATAAAAAAAAAAAGATAACAGCATTTCATGTATAATACAGCAAACAGAGCTTCAAAAAGTATATTAAGAACCAAAACCTTCTGACATACTCTACGCTGTAGTTTCTTAAAAAGCCCATCTCTGCTTGGCTAGGTAATTTCAAAGGTCACTTTTCCTGCTATAATGCTGTATTCATATGTCCATGCCATGCACTTCTTCATAAACCTGTGAAGTGCATGCATAGGAGAGAGTCGGGCACCACGGTCCAAGTCAGTACAAAAACGCACACCCTCCCTTGGCCTCAGTGAGTATATGGAAATGTCCATATGCCACAGGGGCTCTGCTTGGAGCTCTGTTCTCTGGCTATGATGCATATAGTCATGCAGTATGTAACAGTGCATTTAGACTCATGCCCTTGTTCCTCACACAGAGACATTCTACCCCTGCATCCGAAGTGCAGTGATTTACATTGTCCATTTGGGAAAGTAAGTAAGCAGCGTTTTCCTTTCCAATAAGAAGAAAAATCAGTGTATGTTGTGAAGGGGCAAGTACTGGTAGGAAAAAGGGAAACCAGCTAGGAAAAGAAGACAGGAGATTTGAGTTCTTAGGAAAGACCAAGTGAGAGAGGAGGGGACAATTTCAGCCCAACCCCAGCAGGAGAAGGCCAATACCCATTATGATCTGGATAAATGTGAGGCCCCTGTCTTCATCCATGCAGAAAATCTCTAGTAGTGAGAGGATCAGGCTAAATTCCACCTACCACAGTTCTATCCTTTGACACAACCTCTACTGACAACTCAGTCATCCCCAAATATCAATATCTGTGATAGAAGTTTCATAGGGTTTTTGAACATGTCTAAATTCTTTAAATCCTTTAATAAGCTCTCCCAAATCTTCCCTGATTCGTCCTGAGCCACTGCAACCCCAGTACAGCAGTCAGGGGTCTGATGCAGTCTTGGAACATTGCTAGAAAGACAGCTATCTCATGAGCTTTCAAAACAAAATATCAGCTTAGGACATGTAACATATACTTAAGAATAAAAATACATATAACTTCATTGTTTGTTGCCCCAGGATACATGTAAACCTCTCCAAAATCTGGAAGGGTCATTAAAATCTCACTTGACTACAGGAATATTCACACTGAGCAAGTGATATCTTGGCATCCAGCACTGTCTCAGAGTTTAAAATTGAATTTTAAAATAAATGAGATTTTTTTCCCTTAAAAAGGAAAAAAACACCATAACAACATTATACTTACATTTGGTATTAATAATAATTGTGATATTTTAACATACTATTTACTTGTAAAATCACATGGTCTAACAAAGACTTTTAACCTGTATTTCATAATTCTATTTCTGCTATATTTAATTTTTAAATATTCAGATAATTTATAAACTGACCCAGCAGTATATGACAGTACTTTACAATGAATCCCATGAAGAGCAAATAAAGACAGGACACCTACCATTATGGGCAGAATTTGAGTGACAGAAGAGATCAAATACTGACTCACTCTTTCACGTTCACATGCAACAAGCTTCTCTATCTGACGTCCCTCCATCTTTCCTTCAAGTGCCATGAAGATAATACGCACATCAGAGCTCTTTTCTCATTAACCTCCGTTGTCTTCCTCTATAGCCCCCACTTTATTCTACAAGACAAGTTTTCTCTTTGAAAAAAAGCTCACAATTTGTTTGGCTAGTTGGCAAAGTCCCTGAATCAACACTGCTAGAGACGCACACAATCATGGCCCACTTTCACGTGGATTCTATGGATTCAAATTCGTGTCCTCACTCTTACACAGCAAATGCTCTTAACCTGAGGAACTGAGTGAAAAACACTTAGTTCCTTTAGATCTTAACTTCTCTCTATAATGGTTTTAATTTTGTGGGGTTCCCTTTTTTTCTTTCGCTTCTTCTTAAATCCTAACTTTTATTTCTGCCTATTTACAGTTGTATATGCTTCTATATACAAAGAATACCCCAGCACTTGCTGCCATCACTCCAGGTAGCACTAAGAAAATAAATAAAAACATAAAGAAATGTATTCCATTTGTGTCCTATCCCTCCCACCTCTGCCACATTAGGATAGGAAAAATTAGAATATGAAACAAATTAGTTTGCAAAAGATCATGTGACAACTTAGAAGACAATGTGGAAGACAGTGTGGAAAGAACAAGCAATCATTTGTTGATGTTTTTTATTAATCTATTAAGCAATCATTTGTTGATTTTTTTATTAATCCCACTATTGGGGAAAAAAAGGTAAAATTCTTATATGAGCCAGACTTTGAACTGTGACCCTGGAAGGAGATAAACATGTGCTTTTAACAGTGAAGTAAGCACTGATTTCAAACATAGCCTATTATTATCGCCTTCTAGTAAAGACACTTCTGTCGTTCGACTTTGACAAAGTATGTGCTGAGGAGATGAAATGGAGCGGGCTCATCAGCCCTGAACAGAAGACTAAGTCGCATATGATGTGGTCAGAATGCAGGACTGTTTCACAGCGGGCTTCAGAACAGGGTGATAAATGTCTGGATTGAGGTAGAAGCCTCATAAATAAGGATTGGTGTAAGATCAACAGACAGGGCAAATGAGGGGCTCCCAACTAGAACAAGTTGTAGACTACAGTGCATGAGAGGAAGGCTCTGGAGCCTCAGCCTAAGCCAAACAACAGACATTGCTCTTTTGGTGGAGGCTGCAACAAGAGGAATTAAAGCAACTTGTGCCTTTGCCCAAATTTGATCATTAAGTTCCTGGTGAGATTCAATTAAAAAGATAGCATGCAATGACTTATATGGGACAATAAAGGTATATTGGAGTACCAACTACCTGTGTGTCCTCCTTTATTTTTGAGATTGTAATTTAATTATGTTTCTCCCTTTGCTTTCCCCACTCAACTCTTCCATATATATTCCTAAATATAACCTGTTAAGTCCATATAATGTTAATCAAAATGCAGAATTGTGGTTCCCAGTCCCAATGGATACTCTACAAAACATTCCTAAAACTAAGCCTCAAGCAACATTGTGGAAGTTTTATATGTCAGAGGATAGGGGATTTTCTGTGAAATTGTGTCACCTTGTAACATCAGAAACTATATCCATAAAGTCTCACCAGCATTGAGGCTTCTTAAAGTGCATGGTTGAGTAGTGGTCTCAGGGGATTCAAGTTTGGACTTATTAATAACTAACTCATGACTCATATTAGCTAGTTTTTTCTGTGGGTCACTTGACTATCTACTGTCTTTTGCTATAATTAATCATATTGTTTCTCCCAAATTTATAATAACAAGTTGTTGGCAGAAGGCTATTAATTTGTTCCCGGCTGCTCAGCCCTGAAATATAACACAGAAACTATATTATTTAAATCACTGGTTGGCCAATCACTTAAGCATAATGCTATCTAGCTCTTATATTTTTGGTTAACCTATTTCTATTAATCTGTGTATCACCACATGGCTGTGGTTTACCAGCAAGTTTCCAGTCTGTCTGCCTCCAGTGGGGTACATGACTTCCCACGACTCTGCCTCTTTCTCCCAGCATTCAGTTTAGTTTTCCATGCCTAGCTAAACTCTGCCCTAACACAGTCCAAGCAGCTTCTTTCTTCATTAATCAATAAAAGCAACACATATACAGAAGGACTTCTCACACCAACAAATTATTTATTCGTTGCTGGCCATGACTCTGCTCTCAAGAAATTTATCCATCAATTACTCTAGCTATCACATTGCCCCATCTCTTACTCCACATTTGATTTGGTTGCAGGATTTTCTGCTTGGAAGCTTCTACTACTGTCTCAAATGAAGCTTGGTAGTCCTGAACCACAGAACACCAACTGCTGATGGTATAGACAAAGACTCCAGAAGCTGCTTTAAGTTTGTGATGATGTGGTCAAGACTGACTATCAGTCTAAAAAAAAATTGTAGATATGCCACATGAGCGTCATCAGGTGATAAATAAGTGTGTTCTGTCTTAAGCGTGGTGCCTCTAAGGAGTTTTAGGGACTTTAAAAGTGATTCTTCAGAAAGTAAGGTTTGTGCTTCATATTTCATAATTCCTGCTGCATATAGAAACTCGATGAGCAGTTTCAATGGAATTAACAGTAAACTAAGAAATTAGTTGATACCAGATAAGAGAGGTGTGATAAAGGAGGGTCATTGGTTAAAAAATAAAGAAACTGCTTGGCCCTGATAGGTAGAAAATTAGGAAGGCAGAATAAACAGAACA
Organism: Alexandromys fortis; assembly: GCF_014885135.2. Classification (NCBI taxonomy): domain Eukaryota; kingdom Metazoa; phylum Chordata; class Mammalia; order Rodentia; family Cricetidae; genus Alexandromys; species Alexandromys fortis. The sequence goes on from NW_026068009.1 coordinate 2,660,867, forward strand.
GAATGCTGGGAGGAAGAGGAAGTGAGCTCAGACTCGATAGCTCTCCTCTCTGGGTCAGTTGCAAGGAGCTGCTCTCCAGGAGAGACGCGATGAAGCGCTGACCCAGGATGAACGGACGTAGACTAGAATCTTCCTGGTAAGTGCACCTTGGGGGTGCTACACACATTATTGGAAATGGGCTAGTCCAGGTGCGAGAGTTAGCCGAGAATAGGCTAGATATAATGGGCCAAGCAGTGTTTAAATGAATACAGTTTATGTGTTGTTATTTCTGGTGTAAAGCTAGCCATGTGGGAGCCAGGCGGGACGAAAAGCAGGCCCACAGCTCTTACAACAGAGGTGTTAAATATAATAAATAAGCCCTGCTTCAAATATATATGAGGAGCACTGATAAGCTTATGCACTGTTACAATTGTTCTATTTTAATATAACTTATTTTTGTTAACCTCTCATTAAGTCAAATTTCTTATGCATATAAATGCATTGCCTGCAAGTATGCATGAGTTCTATGTGGATGTCTGGTGCCTGCAGAGATCAGAAGAGGGCATCAAATGCCCTAAAACTAGAATTACAGATGATTGCAATCCATTGTGTGGGTGCTGGGAACTGAACCCAGGTTCTCTGTAACAGCAATAAGTGATCTTAACCACTGAGCCATCTCTTCAGGACCATGAGCTTAATTTGTAAGCTAAACTTGGAAACTGGTATATATTTGGGGAAGAAACAGTCAATGTAACATTCAGAGATTTCCACAATTTCAAGAATCCAGCAGAAGTCTCAGAATGAGACATGTCATACATAGACACAGATATACAAACGTGCATAAATGCATGTGTACATGCACACACACACACACACACACACACACACACACACACACCAGCATCAGCACCACAACCACCTATAAGATGAAACAGGCGAATTAACTATAATCTCTGGCACGTCCTATTGAACTGTTCTCAGCTCTTCATGCTGCCCACCCATCATGTTCCAGAAGTACTGTTCTCGTAGATGTCTGCTACAAATTAAATTCTATTTCTCCACTAGGTAAAATATTGAAATCCTATTCTGGATATTATAATATGACCTTATTTGAGAATATTCTCATTGGAGATAGACTTGGTTAGAATGGGATTATATTAGGAGATGGGATGGAGCCCAATCACTATAGGAATGATGTTTCTGACAAAAGAATATTGGACGCAAACAAGAAACATGAAGAATGACATCCAATATGGAGGCAGCCATCAAGGAGTCCAAGTATGCTTGCCAAGAAATGCCACAAATTGCTTGCCAACCACCAGGGGTCAAGAAAGACACAGAGAACAAGTTACTCCTGGAGCCTCAGAAAGAATCAACCCTGCCCACAACTTGACCTGGGACTACTGCCTTCCAGCCTTGTGAGATAATAAAGTTTTGCTTTTAAGTCACTCTGTGCGGAATACTTTATGACAGCAGGTATAGGAAACAATTTTAAATGTCTCGAAGATTCTAGGCATAATCCGAGTATGCGGAGCATTGCCAGAGATTGTCTTTCAGATTAACTTCTCCGGAGAGGCTAGGGGTGTGATAAAACAGAACTCACAGCAATAAGAAATGTGATCCTTTTGCACCCAATGAAATCTTTAATATGTGTAAGTGTGTTTAAAAGTAGCTGAAGTTCCCACAACTCTACAAAGGTGAAACACTTCTGTTGTGCTGTGTGGGGACATTCTTTGTGGTTCAAATGTTTATGTATCTTCTTGAGCTTCTGTAATCTTGCCATCAGAGAAACCCTTGAACTGTGTTAGCAAGTCTCTGTCAAATATATCACTGTCCAGTCATGGCAAGATACATTAAGTCAAAAATATTCTTCCTTTCTTCAGAATCCCAAAAAATGATATTATGGGCATGATCAAAATTCCAAGAGAAATGTTTTAAATCTCCAAAGACAGGAAAATTACATGAAGGTAAAATTCTAAAACTAATCAAATTTGAAACTTTTAAACTAGTAGCATTTTTGATCATTTTCTTAATCTTCAAATCATTTAAAGTTTCAAACACAGGTCAAGTTGTAAAAGTACATTTTTAAAAACTTGTGCTATTCTACTTTTCAGCTTAGTGACAATAAAAGTATCTTCCAACGCCATTTTTAATGCAATCTTCCAAACACCCAAACCCTAAACTATCTGAAGAATTCTAACTCTATTAGTTAGAGGTTACTGTTGAATTACGTATTACAATTTACAGAATATTTTCTTATGTATTACACTTATGAAGACTATTGCCTAGCCACATCAAGGCACTCTCTCATGTGACATGAAATAAAATTGTTGTAATGTAGTACATCATTGTGGAAATATTTAATGTAATATCAATAAGGTTGCCATGCACAGAGGTAATTTTAATGTTATACTTTAAAAAAAATAAAGTTCTATAAAATGTGTCTATTATTTGATTATCATTGACTGTTTTAATTCTTCCATTCTGTTTTCTTTAAATGCAATTTGTAAAGGGCTGGCAACTGAACGTATTTAATTCCTTCAAATATGTTGTTTCTTCAACTTAACCATGAAAATATATTTTTATTTAATACAAATCACAATGTTTCTTCTGACTATAAATCACTTTTATTATGCTTCAATCAAAAATTGGAATAACAGATTAAGTAGACTGTATTTCATGGCGGCTTTCATCATGCAGCCATGACCATCCTATGGCCCAGGGGCCACATTTGACCAACAACAGCTACAATCATGGTGCAGTACAAAATTGAAACTTACTTAAAACAGTGTGAGAACTGTTTTGTGCTTTTTCTTCTTAACTCAGCTGCGCAGTTCTCAAATATGAGCTTTATAAATGACAATGTCATGTTCAATGTCAAAAGGTTAGACATGTCTACAAGAATTGGCCAAGATTTATTTCTTTTGATTTTTTTTTCTTCCTCTCTTCTAACTTGTTCCTGTAATCTTTCAGCATTTGACAGCTTCACAAACTGTTTGGGCAAACCTTAATGCTAACAACTCACATAATCATTACCCATATCTTGCCCAGTCATGCTAATCTAATGAATGTCTAATGAAAAAAAAAAACTCAAGCATGCTTATATTCCTATTCTTTTGTTTCTTTTTTCTTTCTTTATTTGGCTTTATCGGTCTTTTCTCAGACGCTTGTTTGGAAATATATAAGTCAGAACGATAGAATGCAAACACGTGCCTCCCAATGATAGAATGCAAACACGTGCCTCCCAATGAAAGACATGCATCTAAACATCGTAATGATTTTGTTTCTGGTACTGACGCAGTTCAGCCTGCTGTGTCTCATGTTATGCTAAGTGGTAAAAACTGCCTGGGACTGAGTCCTCCCTGTGCCATGTATGACTGCTTTTTCCTTTATATATTTTTGCCTATATCGTTTGTTTCGTGAATGGGGAGCTACTACAGTGAACTGGACTTCTCTGAACTTCTATTCTGAATAACAGAGGACTGTAAACGAATTACACTGAGTGGCAGTTTAATTTTTATGGCAGTTAATAATGTTTTATGGCACATTAGGCTACTTTACAATGTGAGAAAATATAATAAACATCTGCAAATTAAAAGGAAATTAAAAATTAGTAAAATTTGAATGAGGCTACCACATAATACAACTACTTTTTAAAAGTTTCATCGCACCCGTGTACAAAATAATTAGAATTCTTTTTTCCAAGTTAGTTAAATGTAACCATGCAGAAGTAAACATGAAAGGTATCAACATTCTTTCTTTAGTGTATAACCTACAATTTTATTTTTACTTATTTTTTTATTGTTTTTATTGCACTATAGATTTTTCTCCACTCCCCTTCCTTGCTCCCCTCTCTCCATCTACCCTCTCCCACGACCCTCACACTCCCATTTTACTCAAGTGATTGTTTCTTTTTCTCCTTCCTATGTAGATCCATGTATGTCTCTCTTAGTGTCCTCTTTTTTATTTTTATAATTTTTTATTAAGTTTTATTGAACTCTACATATTTCTCTGTTCCCCTTCCTACTCTCCCCCTCTTCAAGGTCCCAAAATCCCAAGGTCCCCATGCCCCCAGTTTACTCAGGAGATCTTGTCTTTTTCTACTACCCATGTAGATTAGATCCATGTACATCTCTCTTAGGGTCCTCATTGTTGTATAGGTTCTCTGGAATTGTGATTTGTTGGCTGGTTTTCTTTGTTGTCTAGGTTTTCTGTAGAACTGAACTATAGGCTGGTTTTTCTTTGCTTTATGTCTAAAAGTCACTTATGAGTGAGTACATATTGTATTTGTCTTTCTTCTTATGACAGGGAAAAATATGAAGTCAGAAAGCATGCAAACAACACCAGGGTCTGGACAGGACACGTGGTGTACAAGGCTGACATTGTTCACTTTTGGCCTTAGTCTTCGTAAGGAGAAAGACTCACCAATGACAAAGCACTAAACTCGATGAAAGTTCCACATGTTTGATGTTACAGAATTTTAGAATACCAATTAAACTTTTAACCAACAAAGAATTTACAGCTCAGTGATAGAAACTGGTCTTTTATTTTTAATTTATAGTATTACATGAAACCATTTTTATCCAAGTATATAATGAATTCTGTGTATATTCCCTATACTATTTTTTAAATATAATTTTTTATTGAAAAAAAAATTTTTCCGCCTCCTCCCCGCCTCCCATTTCCCTCCC